>NW_006239137.1:57389-57501 GCF_000226075.1 Solanum tuberosum | reverse complement strand
TGCAACTCTACTAAACCGGTTAACATGATACTATACTCGAAATGTGGTCAATCGATCCTAACATAAGTTATTTCATCAAAGTAAGGTGGTAAACTAGTACCCACCCCCAATT
>NW_006239137.1:55194-55336 GCF_000226075.1 Solanum tuberosum | reverse complement strand
GCCCTGCTGCATCAATACACAACCCAAACCAACGCCGGATGCGTCACAATAAACCGTGCAGCCCTCGCCCTCAACTGGAAGAGTCAATATAGGAACGGTGGTCAGTAACTCCTTGAGCCTCAAAAAGCTCGCCTCACACTCC
>NW_006239137.1:54523-55094 GCF_000226075.1 Solanum tuberosum | reverse complement strand
TACACAATTAAGCTCAATCTAAAATAAAGGAAAGCCACAGCTTACCTTAAGGCCGATCGCGCGCTCTCCAAATCACTTTACCGGAGCTTTCCCTTTCCGAACAATCTCAAAACGCTGCCCCGCTATCAAAAGTAAAGTCACAACGTTACTATGGTCATTTAGACATCAAAATCACAACAAACGGAGACGGGTCAATTTTGGAGTCAAAACGGGAATCGTGGGACCCGCACCGAACTGTTCGAATTTGACTCCATCAAGAGACCCTAAACAGCACTCCAAACTTGTGTTAAAAAATGGAACACAATCCGAGGCTAAAAACATAGCAAAACCAACAAGCAATAAAACCCACTTTAATAAACTAAAAGAAACCCTAGTGCAGCAGTCAAACCTCAGAATAAACGAGAATCGAAAAGTGCCCAGCACTCCTTGAACACTCTACAACGAAGTCACGACAATTCTCAACACGTGGGACTTCGAATCACCCAAAACCGAGCTAAAATGAGTGAGATATGACCAAAACAAGGATGCCAAAAATAAAAGCTCGAAAAAGGGTACAACAGTCAGGTTTATC
>NW_006239137.1:15985-54236 GCF_000226075.1 Solanum tuberosum | reverse complement strand
AAACCTCGGGACACAAAAGAAGGGTCATTGTAGACCAAACTCGACATTTTGGAGCTAACCACGCTGACGGAATTCTCATCTGAGCGCGTTTACTCAGAATGTTGACCAAAGTCAAACTTAGGCTTAAACTTAAAGTTAAAACGCCTAATCGCACCGACTCACACTGAAAGCCTCGGGAGTCAAGTCGACCATGCTACTAGCCTATAATGACCCTTCCAGAGCTGATGGACTCGTCAGAATTGGATTCCGATGTCATTTTCTTGAACTTTTGATCGAAAATGATCGTTCAAGGTTCATAAGCTCCAAAACACAAAAACTCACACCAAGACCAAACGAACGACCAGGTGACCGAACTGTCAGTCCCATCAAGTCATAAATGACTTGGGGTCGATACAGGAACGCTCTAAACGACACACAGAAGGCAAGACACAGAAATGACCAAGAGGGTCATTACAGATTGTTATCCTTATATCTACCTGTCATTAATAATGGAAGATTGTATGTTGCTCTGGAATGATAACTTAAATGTATTCTATATATGTCTGCTTACTATGTTGTGATTGTTCGTGGTATATTGTCCATATGGGAGTAGCCGCCTGATCCTACCAGTACATTGTGGTTGTGTACTGATACTGCACTTACTCTCTCTTTGTTGAGTACAGAGCATCTTTAGGCGGCTACTGACAGACCTCATTCAGGATATTGCTGATCAAGACAGAATTCAAGGGTGAGCTAGTTCTTCCAGGCTGCCATGAGTTCTTTTTTTGTTTAGTTCATTTTCTTCGGACTTACACTAGAACATTAGATATTCGCTTGTCTAATTTCGGGGTTGTACCCCTTGTTTTTAAACATGTCCTTAGTAGAGTTTTGATACATTGAGTTTTAGATTTTAAGGGTTGTTTTCCACAAATGTTTTGTTAGTAGGTTATTCAAACTTCTGGAGTTTATGTGAACTTTGTATTTTCCTTTAGACATTAAACCTACTTCCGTATATTTAAATGTTTTAGTTTTCGTTAAGTTATTTAGTCGGGTTGTATTAATGATTCTCCCATAGGAGTGTTAGTATGGGTGTCAATCACGACGTTCTGGGTCGTGATAGTAAGCCTTGTCGATGTGGGCTAGAGCTTAATTATGTTTTGGGAAAATCTCGATAAGACTGGGTAAACCTTAGTATAGGAAAATCTCATACGGTGGGGCAAACCTTAGGGAGGACACTTAGTCTATAGAGAGGGTGTATGTGATGCCTCAACCTAAGATTAGAAGTCCTACATCAGCAACACACATGAGATATGTTGGGTACATACGTAAGTTTGTCTTTACCAACTAAAGATACATTTTAAAGTCGTGTGGGCCTAGGCCCAAAATGGATAATATCACTAGCAGACTGGACTGTTACATTTATTTTTTTCCAAAGATATTGTTATAATTTAAAGGCTTGTACACATGACAACCAGATTTTTGAGGTAATAATGGTAGAGGGCATCCATAAGATTGACGAAGAGTAAATCAGTGAGGCCGTAGAGGCTGGGGAAATGGTAATGCAGGTAGAGGAGCAATGCAGCCATCCAAGGAGGTCACCCGTCAAGATGAGAGGGCTAAGTGTTATGCCTTTTCGAGCAAGACCGAGGTTGAGGTGTCTGTTGCAGTGATCACAATTACTGTTCTTGTCTATGACCGGATGCCTATTGTCTTGTTCTATCTTGGTTCTACTTATTCATATGTGATAGTTCAGTTTGCCTTGGGATTTGATATGATTTGTGATATACTTGAGGCCCCAAACCATGTTTCTACCCTAGTTGGAGAGTCTGTCATAGTCACCCATGTGTATCGTGCTTTTCCTATCTTGTTTATAAGTTTTCAGACTTGGGCTGATTTGGTTATTTTGAATATGACTGACTTCGATATACTCTTAGGCATGACTTGGTTATCCCCCTATTATGCTGTGTTAAATTGTCATACTAAGTATGTGAATCTAGAGATCCCGGGTAGGAAAAAGTAAGAGTGGGAAGGGGTGCACAAGCCTACGACTGCTAAGGTCATATCTTCAATACAGGCTAGGAAACTAGTCGGGCAGGGTTGTTTGGCATAGTTGGCTCATATTCGGGATGTTGAGGTTCAGTCTCCTTCTATTCAGTCTAATCCTGTAGTGTCTAAATTTACGGACATGTTCCTTACTGATTTTCCTGGTATTCCTCCGGATAGAGATATAGATTTCTGCATTGATTTGGAATCGGACACTCGCCCCATTTCCACCCCTCCTTATCCATGGCTCCGGTAGAATTGAGAGAATTAAGGCTCAAATCTAGGAGATTCTTGATGAAGGGTTCATTCATCCTAGTGCTTCCCCGTATGTTGCTACTGTCTTATTTGTTAAGAAAAAATATGGTAGTATGAGAATGTGCATAGATTACCGGCAGTTGAATAGGGTCACCATTCGAAATAAGTATTTGTTGCCTCGGAAAGGTCATGTTTTTGATCAATTGCAAGGTGCGTCAGTTTTCTCTAAAATTGATCTAAGGTTTGGTTACCATTAGTTAAATATTAGGCCTCAGAATATACCCAAAATGGCATTCAGGACCCACTATGGGCACTATGAGTTTTTAGTGATGTCATTTGGGTTGACCAATGCGCCTGCAGCCTTCATGAGTTTGATGATTGGTGTGCTTAAACCATTCCTGGATTCTTTTGTTATTGTCTGAAATGATGACATTTGGGTGTATTCAAGGAGTAATGAAGAACATGCTGACCATCTTCGTAAGTTTTGGGTGTCCTTGGGAGACCAAAGTTATATGCTAAATTTTCCAAGTGTGAGTTCTGGTTGGATTCAGTTGCCGTTTTGGGGCATGTAGTTTCCAGGGAAAGGGTAATGGTAGATCCCCAAAACATTGAAACGGTTAAGAATTGGGTTCGGCATAGCTCTATGACTGAAGTTAGGAGTTTTTGGAGCTGGCTAGCTACTATCATCGATTTGTGAAAAACTTTTATTCTATTACCACGCATCTGAAAAGGTTGACTAAATTGGAGGTGCCTTTCGAATGGACTGAAAAATGTGAAGAGATCTTTCAAAATCTCAAGACTCTCTTGACCACCGCACCTATTCTAGCACTACCAGTGGAAGGTCAAGATTTCATTATTTATTGTGATGCTTCACATTCGAGTTTGGGTGTTGTGTTGATGCACGATAAGAATTTCTTAGCTTATTCTTCGCGGTAGTTGAAAGTACATGAGAGGAATTAACCGAAGCATGATTTGGAGTTGGCAGCGGTAGCGTTCGCCCTTAAGATCTGGCGGCATTACCCCTATGGTGTCCAGTGTGAGATGTTTATTGATCATCGTAATCTGCAACATGTATTCACTCAAAGGGACCTAAATTTGAGACTTCGAAGGTGGATGGAGTTACTTAAGGATTATGATGTCACCATCTAGGATCATTCGGGTAAGGCTAATGTGGTAGCAGACACACAAAGTCTTAAGGCGGTAAGCATGGGCAGTCTAGCTTGTTTTGGTGTATCCAAGCGACCTTTGGACAAGGAGATTCTGACATTGGAGTTAAAGTTCATGCAGTTGGGCATCTTAGAGAAAGGTGGGGTGTTATCTAGAATTTAGGTTAGTCCCACGTTCATTGAGGAGATTAAGGCCAAACAGTTTGAGGATGAGGATTTGAAAGTGCTTAGAAATAAGACATTGTCTTGTAAGGCACAAGATGAGGCTTTTGATGCGAGTGGTGTGCTCTATTTAAATTGGAGAATTTGTGTTCCCCAAATGGATGACTTGATTCAGAAAAATGTTGACAGAATCCCATGGTTCACGATATTCCATTCATCCGGGTGTGACCAAGATGTGCCAAGATTTGAAGCGATGTTATTTGTGGCTTGGCATGAAGAAAGAGATAAACGTTTTTCTGGCTAAATGCCAAAACTGTTAGCAGGTAAAGTATGAGCACCAAAGGCCTGCAGGTTTTCTTCAGAGAATTCCAATTCTGGAATGGAAGTGGGAGAGGATAGCTATAGATTTTGTAGTTGGTCTCCCAAGACCTTGGGGAAGTTTGATTCCATTTGAATAGTGGTTCACAGATTGACCAAGTCATCCCACTTCATTCCAGATAAAATAGACTGTAACTTGCAAGAGTTACCTATGGTTTATGTGAACCAAAGAGTGAAGCTGCATGGGGTGCTACTTTCTATCATCTCAAACCGTGGTATGCATTTCACATCCATGTTTTGGGGGAAATGGCATGATGAGCTGGGAACTCAACTCACTTTTAGTACAACATTCCATCCACAGACGGATGGGCAATCATAGAGAACTATTCAAGTGTTAGAGGACATGTTGAGGGCATGTGTGGTTGAGTTTGGAGGGCATTGGGATAAGTTCCTACAGTTGTGTGAGTTCTCTGATATTAACAGTTACCTCTCCAACATTGACGTGGCACCATTCGAGGCACTTTACGGGAGGTGATGTAGATCACCCATAGGGTGGTTTGAGGCTGGAGATGTGAAACCTTTGGGGCTTTATTTGGTGCAAGATACTCAGGATAAGATAAGAAGTATCCAAACTAAGCTTCTAGCAACCCAGAGTCGATAGAAAAAGTATGCAGACCG
Organism: Solanum tuberosum; assembly: GCF_000226075.1. Taxonomy (NCBI): domain Eukaryota; kingdom Viridiplantae; phylum Streptophyta; class Magnoliopsida; order Solanales; family Solanaceae; genus Solanum; species Solanum tuberosum. The sequence continues at coordinate 49,635 of NW_006239137.1, read as the reverse complement.
TAAGGTAAGGGACATGACATTTTAGGCTGGTGAGTAATTCCTTCTAAAGGTGACACCCATAAAGGGGACGATGAGATTAGGTAATAAGGGCAAGCTTAGTCCTCGATACATTGGTCCATTTGAGGTTCTTTACTGTGTAGGGCCAGTGGCTTATAGGTTGGCTTCACTACCTAGCCTCTCTAGAGTTCATTTGGTGTTTCATATGTCCCTGTGGAAGAACTATCATAGGGGCGGAGATTACATTATAAAGTGGGACTCAATGTTGTTACATAAGGACCTTCGATATGAGGGGGAACCGATTACAATTCTAGATCATGATGTCCGAAAGGTGAGGAACAAGGAGATTAAGTCCGTGAAATTCCAATGGAAGAATCGTCCGATGGAGGAATCTACTTGGGCAACCGAGAAGGATATGCGAGACAAGTATCCCCAGTTGGTCGACAATTCAGGTACTACTCTACTCTTGATTTAGCTAGTTTTTCCTAGTTTATCACTCGGGGACGAGTGATGGGTAAATTCATATCTATTGTAACGACATGTTCCCGTCGTAAAAGAAAAGACAATAGGGAAATATTATGGACCAGAAAACGTTTGAGTAGTGACTTGGAAAATTATAGCCTAGTCCAGATTTGGATGAAATCTGCGACAAGTTAGGTCTGAGGAAATATGATAATGAATGGGATCTAATTATGGATTTGATCACATGAGTAGATATCTAAGACAATAAGTAACCCATATGACTTTATGGAATTGAATGCGGGCGAGTAGAACTCCCGAAACTAATCTTAGCGTGAAAGGGTAGTTTTTGAAGGTCAAGGGTTGAAGGTATGTCATTAAATGAGACGCTGTGGTGGAATGGGGTCTGCTGTAGCGGCCTACTCGCGACTTATGTCGGGGAAAAACCCCAATTTTGTTATTTTTCTGCAAACTTCGTTCTTAACAGTTAGGAGACAACCCATGGCGATTTCTTGACAGTTTTCCATGACTTTTGGTGCTAAAGGTTAGGATTTTACTCCCCTAATTCGTTTTTTGATCCGTAAAACTTAGATTGATGGGTAATTATCATTGGGGAGCGTTTTGGCCTGAAGTTAATGGAGAAAAAATTCCTAGTTGCACATTAGGTTCAGGGGTTTGGTCCTGGGTTACAGGATTTAATCCAGGTAATTAGACCATAATTATTGATCCTTTCGTTAAATTATTTGTTTGTAGACCAAGAACAAGTGGAAAGAATCTAGAAAGGGAAGGCTCAAGTATCTTAGGAGGATTCAAGCTTGATTTCAAGGTAGGTGAGTGCTTGATTTCTTGTTTGTGTGATATATGTCGATTGATTGCTATATTGTATGCATGCTAGTAAGTGAATAGGGAAATGTGAATCCAACCTAATTAAATGATTATGTGTGAACAATACATGCAATGATTCTTTTACTTGATTGTATGATTTGAGTATTGTTCATTATGGATGTGATTATGATTGTTGTTGTGCTGATTAGATCGGGTGTCACGTTACGACACATACATTGGATCGGGTATCACGTTCCGACACATACATTGAATCGGGTGTCACGTTCCGACACATGCATTTGATTGGGTGTCACATTCCGACACACTAACAGTTTGAGTGTGTCTTCCATGAGAGAACTACTTGTGATTGTTATCCTTATATCTACTTGTCATTAAATGGAAGATTATATGTTGCTCTGGAATTATAACTGAAATGTATTCTATATATGTCTTCTTACTATGTTGTTATTGTTCTGTGTATATTGTCCATATGGGAGTAGCCGTCTGATCCTACCAGTACATTGTGGTTGTGTACTGATACTGCACTTACTCTTTCTTTGTTGAGTACAGAGCATCTTTAGGAGGCTACTGACAAACCTCATTCAGGAGATTACTGATCAAGACAGAATTCAAGGGTGAGCCAGTTCTTCCAGGCTGCCATGAGTTCTCATTTTGTTTAGTCCATTTTCTTCAGACTTAGACTAGAACTTCAGATATTCGCTTGTCTAGTTTCGGGGTTGTACCCCATGTTCTTAGACTTGTCCTTAGTAGAGTTTTAATACATTGACTTTCAGATTCTAGGGGTTGTTTTCCACAAATGTTTTGTTAGTTGGTTATTCAAATTTCTGGAGTTTATGCGAACTTTGTATTTTCCTTTAGACATTTAAACCTACGTCCGTATATTTAAATGTTTTAGTTTTCGTTAAGTTATTTAGTCGGGTTGATTTAATGGTTCTCCTATAGGAGGGTTAGTATGGGTGTCAATCACGACGTTCTGGGTCGTGATAGTCAGCCTTGTCGATGTGGGCTAGAGCTTAATTGAGTTTTGGGAAAATCTCGGTAAGACTGGGTAAACCTCAGTATAGGAAAATCTCATACGGTGTGGCAAACCTTAAGGAGGACACTGAGTCCTTAGAGGGGGTGTATGTGATGCCTCAACCTAAGATTAGAAGTTCTACATCAGAAACACACATGAGTTATGTTGGGTACATACGTAAGTTGGTCTTACCAAATAAAGATGCATTTTAAAGTCGTGTGGGCCTAGGCCCAAAGCGGATAATATCACTAGCAGACTGGACTGTTACATTTATTTTCTTCCAAATATATTGTTATAATTTAAAGGCTTCTACACATGAAAACCAGATTTTTGATGTTTTAATTAAGTTGACTTTGTTATCCGCATTTTTAAAATGTTCTTAAACTTTCATTTTTAAGATGACTGGACCGCATTTTATCACTATATTTGGCTTTAAGATGACTTGTCTTGGTGAGACAAAATGAATTCCATTACACCCATTTTTGGGTCATGACAAATGATATCAGAACCCTAAGTTCATAAATCTCATGGGTATATAAGTCGAGTTTAAGTAGATTCCCGAGGAATGATGCAGAGATGTCTGTACTTATCTTCAAAAGCTACAAAAACTCTTACAAAACTTCTTTTTGTTCATTTTTCTCATCGTCTGTGATAACCTTCATTAGTACTAAGTTGTCGCGTGTTCTTTGGATAGATGGCGAGGACTAGAGCTACTGTTGTTGGTGGTAGAGGGGAGGTAAGCCTTGAGATGGTTATTGAGGCCTCAACTTAGGGTAGGGGTAGAGCCTGACCTAGAGTTTGTGCCCGTGATGCGGCACTAGCCAGAGGTCGTGCCCAAGGAGCAACACCATCGAGGGGTCGAAAGCCTCTCAAACATCTTAGATTATTGTTCGAAAGGACCAAGGTCCTATAGAGCACGTGGCCACACCTTTGCTTCAGGATACCTTATTGAGAGTGTTGAGTGTACTTGAAAGTTTTACGCAGGGTGGTGGTGCACCCAACACACGACATGGCTCTTAAACTAGAGTGAGGGCTCAGATCCCAAAGCAGCCACATACTCCAGTTATTCATGATCCTGTAGGGAAGCGACCACTGGATCCCATGGTTAGAAATGATCTTGCACTGGTAGTTGGTGGTCAAGGTGCAGTTTTGGTTGTTCTGACAGAGCATGAGCACTGTAGATATCAGAAATTCTAGAAGATGGACCCACCACAATTTCGGGGTAGGAAGAACAAGGACGCTAATGAGTATTGATATACCGTGAGTTTACGGAATTTCTAATACATTTCACTTACAAGTTTTGTGTGTAGGGCCTTTTTGTATTGGTGTTTATGTGTTTTATCATATTTTGCAGGAAAGATGTTCAGGTGCGGAAATAAAGAGACAGATGAAAGAAATGCAGAAAAGGGCATCTACGGAGGTGATCTACGGACTTGTTTTCTATAAATAGGGCATGTAAACCTCGTTTTTTAGGGTAAGAGATTATTATTTTATTCTAGTTCTTAACTTGGGAGATTTACTTGCAACTTTAGCAATTCTTAATTTCCTAAGTTCGTTTTGAAGATTTTGGTGTTGCAATTCAAGTTGAATTTCTAGGTTTATTATTCTTCTTACGTAAGTTCATAATTACTTCATCTAAAACAATGAATTGTGTTCATATGATTTTGGGTAACTAAACCCCACAACTAGGGTTGTGGGAACCTTGAGCGATTAACAAAGTATGAATACTAAATAAGCAATTCTTGAATAGTGTTTTGCATGCATTGATGATTCTTTTGTTTAGAAGTCTTTTTAACGAGTGCACACGTTAGAACTCGCCTTGTTGCTACTTGCCGGACCAAGGAGGTAATCAACAATAAAAGAATTATCAACATAGATTTAGTGTGATACTATCTAAAAGACTAGTGTCGATTGGTGCTAAGTAATAACTAAGCCAACCATCGATTATGATGTCTAATATGAGGTAAAGGTAAGGTTTAGTAAATCGTACACACGTAGCCGGACCAAGGTACGGGGTGAAATTCTCTAGATGCCGGAACAAGGATTTAGAGATACCTAACTTATCACTTTGCATGTAGTACACTAGGAAAGGATTGCTATTAGTAGGATTACTACATTGTGAGCTTGTGGGGAACACGTGTACCCTAGTTATTTCTCTCATCTTGATAACAACCAAAACTGACTTTTGATTATTGATTCTTTATTGAATTCTTACAATTTGTTTCACAAAACCCTCCTTTTTTATTACTTTTTTTTGGAAGTAATTTGACTAATTGAATATAATTGTTGGTTAAAGTAAAGTCTAAACCATTTTCCTTGTGGGGTCGACCCCAACCTACAAGTTGGGTTATTTGGTTGATAACGATCGCTTATGCTTCTTTAGAGACGTGTAATTTGAGCGTATCAAATTTTGGCGCCGCTGCCGGGGAAATTTGGCTTTTAGATTTATTTTAACTACACTATTCAACGTTAGTTAAATATTTCCTAATTTTACTCTTTCTTTTTCTTTTTGTCTCTCTTAGGTTCTGACTATAGCGTATGCCACGTACACGGAACCAGGGTGACCCACTTACTCCTTACGACCCAGAGTTGAATCGAACTTTCCGAAGAATGAAAAATCAAGGAGTTCATGTTAATCCTATCGGAGGCAATCTAGGTGATGAAGTTGAGTTGCCACCCCCGAGGGTGGTTGGGGGATATAACCAGGTTCTAGCAGAAAATCAATTGGGAGATTCAGTGAGGGTGAATGGCCCACCTGGCCCTCAACCGCATGACAACTATAGGGGCAATGTAAACATTGCTGACTCAGATGGACCTCTTGTCCTACCCCCTTTACGTCCGGGACACACATTTGTAGTGACCAGTAGCTTGATGCAGATGCTTACAGCGAGAGGCTTATTCTCGGGTTCACCTTCGGAAGACGCACATGCTCACATAGCCAAGCTAAGGGTGGTTTGCAAGAGCTGTGTGGGTTGACCAGACTTGGATATGGATGTCATCGGGTTGCGAGTGTTCCCTCCATCACTGACTGGCGATGCTACTGTATGGTTCACTGAGCTTCTTTATAATTCAATATATACATGGGACCAACTGACGGATGTGTTCTTAGTAAGATATTGTCCAGTGTCCAAGAAGCTCAATCACAAAGATAGGGTCAATAATTTTGTAGCATTACCTGGAGAGTCTGTGAGTAGCTCTTGGGACAGATTCACTGCATTTGTAAGAGGTGTTTCGAATCACCGTATTCATGATGAGTCGCTGAAGGAATATTTTTATCGAGGTCAGGATGACAACAATAAAGCAGTGCTTGATACTATTGCTGGAGGATCATATGGTGAGTGCACATATGCGCAGATTGTAGAAAAATTGGAGAAGATCTCTCGCAACAATGAAGCATAGAGCACTAGGAGGTCGAATACTGGGAGAAACACATTTGTTGTTCATTCTACGAACAACCAGTCTGCAGAGGAGATTCATGAGGAGATGGATCAGATGAGGACCGAGTTGGGGTTGGTATTGAAGCATATGAGCGGAGGTGCAGAGAAGGTAAATGTTGTGAATTACATTACTAGAACGCCACCACCAGTTGAAGAGTGTTACTATGAAGAGGATGCTTATGCGGTGAATGATCAGACGGGGGGTTTCCGACCAAACACCCAAGGATCCAACACGGAAAATTGGCGCCAGGGTCAAGGAAATCAAGGTCGGAACTATGGAAATTTCAACCGAGAGGGTCAATATGTCCGGGAAGAGAACTTCAATCGCAACAACAACTACAACTGGAACAACTATGGCAACAGAAATGATCGGGTTGGATCTTATGTTCCCCCTCAAAATCGGGAATGTGGTACTAGGGAAGCTGGAGGCAATATGGCCCGTATTGAAGATATGATGCATAAGATGATGAGAAGGTTTGATGCAACTGATGAGAATGTGAAGGAGATGAGAAACGACTTGTCTGGTATTGGTCAAAAGGTTGATGCCCATGCAGTGTCAATAAAGCATCTAGAGTAGCAGATGACTTAGTTGTCTACTACAGTGAACTCACGTCAACCTGGCATTCTTTCTAGCAACACCATTCATAATCCAAAGAATGATGGTCATTGTATGGCCGTTACTACTCGAGGGGTTAAGCAAACCATAGATCCACCTATGCGAAGAGTCTGAGACTGTGACAGAGAAAGAAGCGGAGATATCTCAGAAAGTGGTCCCCATACCTAGACCTCCACCACCTTTTCCACAGAGGTTAGTGAAGAAGACTGAAGATGGTAAATGTCACAGGTTTATTACTATGTTGAAGCAGCTTTCCATCAATGTTCCTTTGATTGAAGTTTTGGAGCAAATGCCTGGGTATGCGAAGTTTATGAAAGATATGGTGACTAAGAAAAGGTCTGTGAGTTTTGAAGATGATGACATATTGCATCATTGTAACGTTATTGCTACAATATCTCTTGTGCAGAAGAAGGAAGACCCTGGTGCTTTCACGATCCTATGTACTATAGGGTTGTTACATTTTGCTAAGGCATTGTGTGATCTTGGTGCTAGCATCAACCTCACGCCATTGTCTATTTATAAGAAGTTGGGTCTAGGGGATCCAAAGCCTACTACGATGCGGCTACTTCTGACTGATCATACCATGAAAAGGCCATTGGTATACTCCATGATGTGCTAGTAAAATTAGAGTGGTTCATCTTTCCAGCGGATTTTGTGATTCTTGATTGTGAGGTTGATTTTGATGTTCCCATCATCCTTGGGAGACCATTCCTTGCCATAGGTCGTGCATCGGTTGATATGGAGAAGGGACAGATGAAGTTCAGACTGAACAATCACTACAAGAAAATGTATTTATAGCTACGAAATCTAAGCTATGAATTTGAAAATCGTAGCTATTACTTAGTAATAGCCACAAAAATTCACAATTTGTGGCTATCAAAAAATTCATCTAATTTCATAGCCACGACAATTAAATTGATAAAGCTAAATCTTTAGTTTTGCTATAATTGCTAAAAATTGTGACAATAATGACCTAAATAGCTATAATTTTACTGTTACAACAAAGTTCTATAGCTAATTATACGTTATTGTCATGCGATAAAAGTCATTGTAGCAATAGTAACCCTTTAGCCACAATAAGTTATTTGACACAAAATATTATAGCTATATAAATACTTTAAATTGAATGTTTTGCTACAATACAACCCCTTATGGCTACTTTATAAAGATAGATACAAATTTTATTATCGTGGCACAAGAATAAAATAATTTGCTATAAGTATATTTTTCGTGGCAGAAGTTTGTATCCATTGCAGCTATAAACAATTTTATTTGTAGTTATAAGTATAAAATCTTAGTTACGGACCATGTAAAGTTTGTAGCTAACTACTAGCCACGCTACATCTTGCTACGCATGCTACGAAACAAAATAATGTAGCTAAAGTGTTTAGCTACGGAAATTTTTATATTTAGCTACAATGTATTTTGTAGCTTGAAGTACATTTTCTTGTAGTTAATGAAGAAGCAACTTACCATATTTGTAGGTCCATGAAGCAGAGTGGTGAGCTTCAAACGGTATCTGCTGTAACTTACAGAGTTGAGAGTAAAGCAGAAGTGCATATTGAAGAATGACTCGGTGTAGGGGCCACTAGCAGCAGTTATGATGAATTTTGATAGTGATGGTATTGAAGAGTACGATGAGTTGGTAGCTGCACTCGATATGTGTTAATATTGGTCAAAACAAAAGAAGTATGAGTTAGACATGAAGAATCGTGAGTCCCCACCAGCAAAACCATTTATTGTGGAGGCACCGAAATTGGAGCTTAAGGCTCTACCACCACATTTGAAGTATGTATTCTTGGGCAGAGACAACACTTTGCCGGTCATCATTGCAGCAGATCTAAATGCGAGACAAGTAGAGTGCTTGGTGATTGTATTAAAGAAGTTCAAGCGAGCTATTGGGTGGACTATTGCGGATATTATTGGGATTCCTCCCGATATTTGTTCCCACAAAATACAACTCATGCCAGATCACAAAGCTAGTATTGAGCACCAAAGATGATTAAATCCACCTATGCAAGAGGTAGTTAAAAAGGAAATCATCAAGTGGTTGGATCCTGGAGTTATCTAACCCATTGCAGATTGTAGTTGGGTATGCCATGTTCAATGTGTGCCCAAGAAAGGTGGGAATACTGTGGTTCCTAATGAGAGAAACGAGCTTGTTCCGATGCGGCCTGTGACTGGATGGAGAGTCTATATGGACTACCAGAAGCTAAATGCTTGGACAGAAAATGACCATTTCCCTATGCCATTCATGGATCAGATGATGGATAGACTTGCTGGTAAGGGTTGGTATTGTTTTCTTGATGGTTATTCGGGCTACAATCAGATTTCTATAGCTCCGGAGGACCAAGAGAAGACCACCTTCACTTGCCCATATGGGACTATCGCCTTCAAACCAATGCCCTTTGGGTTGTGCAATGCTTCTGTGACCTTCCAGCATTGTATGATGTCGATATTCTCTGATATGGTGGAGGACACTATTGAGGTATTTATGGATGATTTCTCTGTGGTAGGGGACTCTTTTGATCGATGTCTGAATCATTTGGCTGAGGTACTTAAAATGTGTGAAGATTGCAACCTGGTGCTGAATTGGGAAAAGTGCCACTTTATGGTGAAAGAAGGCATAGTTCTAGGTCATAGAATATCTGAAAAGGGCATTGAGGTAGATCAAGCAAAAGTTGAAGTAAGAGAAAAACTTCCCCCACCTATCTGTGTAAAAGGTGTGAGGAGTTTTTTTGGGCATGCAGGCTTTTACAGGAGATTCATCAAAGATTTCTCAAAAATTGCACATCCTTTGTGCAAACTGCTCGAGAAGGAGTGTAGGTTCTATTTTGATTATGCTTGTGTTAGAGCATTTGGAGAGTTAAAAGAGAAGTTTGTTACTGCCCCTATCATTATTTCACCGGATTGGGGACAATCGTTTGAGGTAATGTGTGATGCAAGTGGCGTGGCACTTGGTGTGGTATTGGGACAAAAGAGAGAAAAAAAAGTTCACCCTATTTACTATGCTAGCAAGGCTCTAAATGAGGCCCAGAAGAATTATACTGTAACTGAACAAGAGCTTCTTGCAGTGTTTTTCGCATTTGAGAAAATTCGATCCTACTTGCTTGGTACCAAGGTCATAGTACACACTGACCACTCTGCATTGAGATATTTGATGGCAAAGAAGGATGCAAAGCCAAGGTTGATTAGATGGGTATTATTGCTGCAAGAGTTTGATTTTTGGTAAAAGATAGAAAGGGGACCGAAAATCAAGTTGCTGATCAATTGTCCAGATTAGAGGAAGAGGCTATGCTAAAGCTTAGTGATAGGGCTGAAATTAATGATGCTTTTCCATATGAACAGGTATTGGCTGCTTCTCATGATCTGTTTCCTTGGTTCCCAGACTTTGCTAATTATTTGACAAGCGATATTGTGCCCCCGGATTTGTCTTTTCACCAAAGAAAAAAGTTTATGCATGATGTAAAGAAATTCTTTTAGGATGAGCTTACTTGTATCGTAGTTGTGCGGATGGGATTATTCGTCGCTGTGTGCCCGAGATTGAGATGTTGAGTGTACTTGAAGCATGTCATTCATCGCCTAATGGTGGGCATAGTAGTATTCGAACTGCACATAAGATTTTGCAGTGTGGGTACTACTGGCCTACTATCCACCAAGATGCTCATGATTTCGCGAAGTCTTGTGATCGTTGCCAAAGAGAAGGAGGGATTTGGAAGAGGCAAGAGCTTCCTATGAATCCTATATTGGTGATAGAGTTGTTTGACGTATGGGGCATTGATTTTATGGGTCCATTTGTGAGTTCACATGGGATGAAGTATATTTTTGTTGCGGTTGATTATGTATCGAACTGGGTGGAAGCAGGTGCGCTCCCCAACAATGAAGGTAAAAGTGTCACTGCGTTCTTGAAAAAGAATATCTTCTCCAGATTTGGTACACCGAGGGCAATGGAGGTTCCCACTTTTGTAATATGTTGTTCAAGGTGCTACTTGAGAAATATGGTGTCCACCATAATGTAGCCACTCCTTATCATCCGCAGACTAGTGGGCAAGTTGAAGTGTCCAACAGAGAGATCAAACAGATTTTGGCGAAGACTGTGAATGCTAATAGAACCGATTGGTCAAGGAAGCTTGATGATGCTCTCTGGGCCTATCACACTGCATACAAGACTCCCATAGGTGTGTCTCCGTACCAACTAGTATATGCGAAATCTTGCCATTTACTGGTAGAGCTAGAGATTAAGTCTGTGTGTGCGATGAAGAAACTAAATTTGGATTGGGGCGCTGCATCTAATCAAAGAATGAATGACTTGAATATGCTTGATGAGTTTCGCCTAAAAGCTTATGAAAGTTCAGCCTTGTACAAAGAGAAGATGAAGAGGTATCATGATCAAAGAATCAAAAAGCGGGAATTTGTTGTGGGTGATCTGGTGCTTCTATTCAACTCTAGGTTGCGCTTGTTTTCAGGCAAACTCAAATCCAAATGGACCGGGCCATTTTGCTTACAAAAGTGCTTCCCCATGGAGCTGTTGAGCTTGAGAACAGTGACGGGACAAGGTTCATGGTTAACGAGAAAAGGATCAAGATCTATTTGGGAAACACAGAAAGTGTGCAAGAGGTTGTGGAGACCTATCATTTTGATGAGGTCTAAGTAATCAAAAGGCATGCGTCGTGCCGCGATGTTAAATCAAGAGCTGCTTGGGAGGCAACCCAAGATGTACAATCTAGCGAACGATAGCTTCTTTTTTTTCCATTTAGCAGTGTTTGTGTTTAGTTGATTCTCTGTATAAATTTAGATAGGTGTTTTAGTTTTTTTTTGTTGGCTAGAATTAGCATAGTGTCCGTATCTAAAAAGTGTCCAAAAAATGTAAAAAGAATAGCCTAATGGTTGCTACATGTGCAGGTACGCTATGAAAATTCTGCAGAAAATGGTATGGTGCAGAGGTCTACGGACCCCATCGACGGTCCATCCATCCATCCACGGACCGTAGATGGTGTCCGTCGATCTCAGGTAAGTCCCTAAACTTTTCCAAGTGTAATAGTGATCTACGGTCCCAATCTACGGACCGTAGATCAACCCACGGACCATAGACGGGGTCTCGTGGGTCCAAAACCCTAATGTTGCCTGACCCGACCCGGACCCCTCCTGTTTAAAATACCCCAATTTTAAATCATTCCACTTCCCTCCATTTACTCCCAAACCATTTCATAACTTCCCAAACTCCTTAAATCACTCAATAATCACTCCCCAATCAATCTTCCATTCCTTTTCCCCAAACTCCTAAATTCCCCTTCCTCTCAAAAAAAATCCCCAAAAGGTCCGGTGTATGGGTTCGGTGAAACTAGGAGCTTAGTGTGGTCTCGAAAAGTTTAGTGTCATCGCGCAATCACCCCACTCCTCGTTGCTTGTAAGGTAATAGACTTTCCCCTCACTTTGAATTTCGGTTCATAGATTGAATATAGAAAGTCAGTAGTTGGGTCTTGATCCTGGGTAATTGTTAGATGAAATTCCATTCTAAAATTAGAAGTTACAATACCCTTTGAATGATAGATAGTGATTGTGTTGCCTTGTCGTACGATATTATAAGTCCAAATGTAAGTTTCGACTTAGGGCTCCACAGTTTGTCTTCAATACTTGTTAAAATGATCAATCGGAATCCTGAGAATGACAAACTAGCATGATTAAAAGTTGAAATGCATGGTTAGACTAGGATGTTGTTGAAAATGGTAAGATAGGTGGGCTTGAAATTTAACCATATCTGAAACTTGGCACAGATCCCATCTACGAGACCCCGTCTACGGACCGTAGATCAGGTATGTGGTTGGATGCACATAAAATTTTTACAAAATGTGAAACCATGGAGTTGGACTACGGTCTGTAGATTGATCTATGGACCGTTCTGCACATCTGTGGTTTCCATCTACGACCAATATTGTTGGTCCTCTGATCCACAAAAGGGTTCCACAGACCGTAGATCAGTCTACGTACTGTAGGTCCCCTCCATGGATGACCAATGTAGCCACTATCTGAATTTTTTTTTTGTCTTTGTTACTGTTCATTTTTAGTTCTAAATTTTGTTCAAGTGTGTTTCTAGTTAGTATTGGCACTATTATCTCTTCCACAGGTACGATCGCACCCAAGAAGCTAGTCACCTACTCAAAACAGGGCAAGTCAAAATCTAATACTCCTAGCTTCAGGTTAATTGATGAGGACACGGACACCGAAAAAGATCCTTAATACGTTCCTCCCAACACAAAGACTTCTCCCACTACAGCCCAAGCCACCAGAGGCACCCCCCGGAAGGTGAAACCCGACGTAGTCACTGTCTCCCAGTCTGATGAGGAGCACACATTGATCGGGTCACCGACTGGGGCTGCTTGCAGTTCATCTACTGGGTCTACGTCTGGCTCCGAGTCTACTCATGCTTCTGGCTCTGAGTCTAGCCAAGTTTCAGGGTCCGAGTCTACCCATGCTTCGGGGTCTAATTCCAAGTCAGCCACAGGGTCCGGCCAGAATGAACAAGCAGCCTCGTCTGATGAGGCCACTAGCTTAGAGTCAGTACCCATACCAAGGAATGAGAATCCTACTCCAGTGGCCAGTGAGCCAAACAGATGGTGTGTTGAGGGCCAATGGAAAATCTATCGGGATGCCAAGATGATTAATGACAAAGAGAAGATGGCCCGACTTGTTACAGATTAGCGCAGAGTCCTAACAGGGAGCTTCCACACTATCCCCGACATCCACCCACTTTTTAACCTTCACAAGTGTGACTGGATGGCTCGAGACCCAGGGACTTATAGTGAAGAGATTGTACGGGAGTTTTACGCCTACTATGCTGCCACTCTCCGTGGTTCGATCTCCAAGAAGTCAAAGCCCATAGCCCAGGACCCTCTAACTTCCACCATGATCCGAGGTTGTTCGGTGGACATATCATATGCCACCATCAGTAGCTTTCTCTGTGGTCCTACCACGGGTCACTCTTGGTCAGTAAACACAGCGGAGTTTCATTGCAGTTGGGACATCGTGAGGAGCGGCGCTTTCTAGAGGAATTCTGAGCAGCGAGAGGCTGCTATATTGTGGTTACCTAAATACATTGCTGTAGATGGCGAGTGTGCAGAGTGGGTCACCACACCACGGTTAGGTATCCGAAAGGCCACATTAAATTTTGTGGCCAAGTTCTTCTGGTTGTTGGAGTGTAACAGGGTGTCACCAAAAAAAGCTGACAACCAACTCACATGGGACAGAGCGGTCATGGGTGCAGCATTGGTCGCAGGAGTGGAGACTGACTTTGCCCGCATGCTGCTGACAGAGATTCACGAGAGGGCATTCAAGACCTCCACTACTTACCCCTTTCCATGTTTGATTTTCCAATTGTGCAGGGACTCTGGAGTGCCGATCTGGCATTGTGACAGTTTAATCCACACTACAAGGACTTTGGATATAGGCCTCATTCGAGATGAGGCCAATGTGGCAGCACCTCGCAGAGAGCTCCAGGTTGAGGTATCTCCCTTGGGCGCAGATCTTGCAGACACGGTGGGGTAGGCACAGTGAGGTGACCCCATTATATCAGATCACACTGAAACTGTCCCGGCCTCCTCTTCCCAGGCTGCTAGTAGGGATCCTAGCTCATCCCGGTCCACACCACCATTAGGAGTTGTTGTTGTCCCGTTGGCCAGAGTACAGAAATTAGAGGCTCAGATGGCCACACTACTGCAACACATCCAACCTTGGATGCGAAAGTCGATAGCCTAGTCCGAGCCAGAATGGAGCGAAGGATGGAGGGCATGATGGACTGGAAGATCCAAGTCGTTAATAAACGTCTCGATGCCTATGAATTGAGAGTTCTCGAGCGTCCATCCCCGACCGTAGATCTATCCTCTTTTCAGTCCTAGTTACTCAGTCTCCGGGCCGACGTTGATGTCATTCTTACCACCCCTACAGTTGAGCCTCAGGCTGCACCTACTGTGTTAGCTGATGATACGGTGTTTGATGCTTTATTCAGTGGGACCGCTGAGGAGGGGCCTGAGCTTACACATACCAAAGGTAAGAGGCACTGTACTAGTAGCACTTAGGAGGAAAAATCCCAGAAGAGATAGTGAAGGCAGGAGAAGGAGGCTAGGAAGGCTTCAATTTTAGATGATGATTTGCATCAACAGAGGGTGTGTGAGAGTATTCCAGGGGCATCGAGTTCTGCCCCAGTTATAGGGGTCCCGCCTGTCGTGAGGGACGTTGTGAGAACCACTGGTTGTGCGGTAGGAGTGACCTAGAGCACTACTGAGGGTGCTATGATAGTTGATGTGGGCACTACTGAGGGTGACCCAAGTATGGTTCCAGCGGGCTTCGAGAAATCGGACCCACCAGCTTGTTGTTGATTCTTCAACGCTATGCGCCACAGGTCTGCTTCACCCAATCCATTATTATTTATTGCATTTGTATGCATTGGGGACAATCGCATCTATTTTTGTTGCGGGTGGGGTAAATGGATTGTGAGTGATAGGGTGAAGTCTGAGTGACCCAACTCATAAATCCTCTCTTTGGGGTTTTCTTACCTGTGTTCTTTTTTCCTAAGAGACTGTTTAATTTCTGTTGAACCGGCATGTATTAGGATCGTATGTATAGAAGCATAAAAAAAGAAAAAAAAATGAAGCATGATGGCTTAAAAAAACAATTGACACCCGTCCAAATTTTGTTATTTGTGCTAGAATTTGTAGGCTAAGATAGGTGGAATGTGTTCACTCTGAGTATGACATGATAATGAATCAACTTGATAACATGACTTAAGGTGAAACTTGAACTGGGTAATCTGATAATCTATTAATGAAACTATGTGCCAAGAGTGTGTGAGAATAGTAGATTGTTCAAACAGTTTTTGTGCAAAACTAGAACTTGCCCGGTTAGTGCTGCTAAGAAAATTCACTCTAGAGGCTAGGAGGTGATCATAAGCCCTTGTTCTAATAAGTCCACAACTTGCCTAAATGAAAGATCCAACCAAATGAAATAAATGATCCCTTTGATCCAAATGCTTTGAGCCTAAAATTAGACCATTTCTTTCTAAACCCCGAACTCACCTTCCCATAATCTACTATGCTGGCCCAGTCCCTCCTTGGACATGTGCACCTCAACTTAGGCCAAAAGCCTAAATTGAGGGTGGCTAATGTAAAAAGTAACTTCAATCTTGGCCCTGACCCGACATTAGGTATTGTGCACCTCAACCAATGGAAAATCCATAAAGTTGAGGGTGGCTATGAAAAAGAACCGAAAGAAAAATGGGTATGAAAAGATGGGTATTGTGCACCACAACCAATGGAAAATCCATAAGTTGAGGGTGGCTATGAAAGAGGAAACCGAAAGAAAAATGGGTATGAAAAGAGTTTGATGTTGAAAAGAAAAAGAAAAAGAGAGAAATTGATATGACTTGTTGAAAGCTAAAGAAAAAGAATAAAACACAAGAAAGAGATAAAAGTGAAAAATAAAAAGATCTACAAAGTCTAAAGTCACATCCATGATTGAAGAAAATCAAGGGAAAGAAGGTAAAACGGTTGGATAACAAAAATAGGGCAGAAAGAGGTTAAAAGCCTAGTGTAATGTCAAGGAGGGCAGAAAGTCACTAAGAAGTACCCAAATGTACCACACCTGACCCTGAGCCTACGTTACAAGCCAAGAAAGTCTTGTAGTGATCCTAGAGTCTAGTTTGCACAGTCGAAGCAGTGACAATAAGGGCAAGCCTATGGTACTAAGCACTAACTGTACTTGAAGTTATTTCTAACTGTGAGTGTTGCATGAATCCTTGTACTCAAATTGATAGTCATTGTGTGAAAGAAAAGGGATTTCGTTTGAAGTAAGGGCACTAATTACATTGTTGAAAAGTTGGTACTTCGGTGATGGTGAAACAGTGTATGTTGTGTGTTGGTTGGTCGATCGTTGTCATTGTTTGATCCGCACAAATTAGGCTGTCGAGTCTAAGAGAACAAATTTTGCACCCAAAAAGTGTGTGGGATAGAGAGCCATGTGATTGTTTGCACTTGAAATGCTTGTTTCTATACACGTGTTGTTTAGAGTCTTAGTGCTTCTCTTGAGGACAAACAACGAATTTTAAGTTGAGGGTGTTGATATACCGTAAGTTTACGGTATTTCTAATACATTTCACTTACAAGTTGTGTGTGTCTAGGGCCTTTTTTATTGGTTTTTATGTGTTTTTATCATATTTTGCACGAAAGATGTTCAGGCGCGGAAGTAAAGAGACAGCTGAAAGAAATGCAGAAAAGAGCATCTACGGAGGTGATCTACGGACCGTAGCTCCATTGACTCTCCGTAGATGGTGGTCATAGATCAGCAGGCAAGGCATGGATGACCAAGTGTGGAACCACGGTGGTCATTGACGGTCTGTAGATCCATCTACGGACCGTAGTGTTGATCCGTAGATTGATACTGCGAGGGTTCCAGTACCTGATGTTTGAAAAATTCTAAGTATGGAGCTACGGAGAGGGATTGACGGACCGTAGATCGATTTGCGGTACGTACTGCAATTCCGTCGTTTCCTTAAGAGAAGCTGATTTTTGGAAGCTGAAAAATTTTCTAAGTCCTGGCTGACGGAAGGGACTCACGAACCGTATATCCATTGACGGTCCGTGAGTCCATCTCGTGGAATGAAGACGCGTGCCTGAACAAACTTTCCTTATTTTGTTTCCCTTTTTAATTTAGGACTTGTTTTCTATAAATAGGGCATGTAAACGTTGTTTTTTAGGGTTAGCGATTCTTATTTTATTCTAGTTCTTGACTTGGGAGATTTACTTGCAACTTTAGCAATACTTAATTTCCAAAGTTCGTTTTGAAGATTTTGGTGTTGCAATTCAAGTTGAATTTCTGGGTTTATTATTCTTCTTACGTAGTTCATAATTCTTTTATCTAAAACAATGAATTGTTTTCATATGATTATGGGTAACTAAACCCCACAACTAGGGTTGTGGGAACCATGAGCGATTAACAAAGTATGAACAGTAAATAAGCAATTCTTGAATAGTGTTTTGCATGCATTGATAATTCTTTCGTTTAGAAGTCTTTTTAACGAGTGCACGCGTTAAAACTCGCCTTGTTGTTACTTGCCGAACCAAGGAGGTAATCAACAAGAAAAGAATTATCAACATTGATTTAGTGTGATACTATCTAATAGGCTAGTGTCGATTAGTGGGAAGCATTAACTAAGCCAAACATTGATTATGATGTCTAATATGAGGTAAAGGTAAGGGTTAGTAAATCATACACACGTAGCCGGACCAAGGTGCGGGGTGAAATTCTGCAGATGCCGGACCAAGGATTTCGAGATACCTAACTTATCACTTTGCATGTAGTACACTAGAAAAAGATTGGTATTACTAGGATTACTGCGTTATGAGCTTGTGGGGAATACGTATACCCTAATTATTTCTCTCATCTTGATAACAACCAAAACTGACTTTTGATTACTGATTATTTATTGAATTCTTACAATTTGTTTCCCAACCCCCCCCCCCATTTTATTACTTGTTTCTGCAAGTAATTTGACTAACTGAATATGATTGTTGGTTAAAGTAAAGTGTGAACCATTTTCCTCGTGCGATCGACCCCAACCTACAAGTTGGGTTCGTTGCTTGATAACGATCACTTCTGCATCTTTAGGGAGGTGTAATTTGAGTGTATCAAGTATCTGACTATATGCCAAGAGTTGACATAGGCTGTTGAGTTTGCTAAGTCACATGGGGTTCGGTATCGAACTTTCTGGGCTAGTGAGAGAGTGGTGGAGAGTTTATTCGGGGTCTTTGCCAATTGGATCTCCTCTATGGATTTGGGAGATACTTTGTAGTGCCTTTTATGACCACTTTGTCCCTTGGAGAGGGAGAGAGGAGAGCGGCTTGAGGTTCGAGAATCTGACACATGAAATTTTATGTTTTGTAGAGTATGAGCCCCGTTTTTGCCAGATGTCTAGGCATGTTTTTTCCATTATTCTGGACAAGATGGAGAGGATTTGTAGATTTGTAAGGGAGCTGACTTTCTTTTTCATATTGGCTGTGTTTAGGGAATCGCAAGAGGGGGCTTCCTTTTGGTCCATTGTGAGAGCCACTAAGGAGGCAAAGTTAATTGAGAGAGAGGAGTTTGGCGATCCCAAGAGGGCGACCGTACATCATGTCAGTTTTCTCATGCCTCATCTGGATGTATGGGAACATATAGAGGGGGTGGTTCCTTCCGGTGTCGGGGACCCGTTCAAACTTTGTGCTCGTAGTTCTACACTTGAAGAGCTAGTTGAATCCTAGGGATACACCTATATAGGGTTAAATATCCATAAGGACGTTGTCTTTAATATGACACGCTTGATCAAGCTATGAAAATTATCTACAAATATTCATTGAGGTTTTCCCAACCATCATTTCAACAATTTTAGGATTTTCCTAAACTTACTTGAACCTTAAGGTTTGGCCCATCATCGATCACATAATTAATAAGCCTGCATGTGTAGTAGGTCTAATACCCACTAGTGATATTATATTACTTTGCACTGAAGTCTTCATTAGAATTTTCTTTTTAATGACTAAGGTGTGCTTCCTCGTATAGCGAGCATCTTTCTCGTAAGTATATTATCGACATAGAATTTGCTTATGTTATACCGTACCATAATCTCCCACATGATTGCAAAAAATAACAAGTCTTCAAATGGAAAAATACAGAGTAATAATAGTTCATCCATAATCGCCACATTCATTTAGGAAGATCCCTATAAAACATCACAAGTTCAAGCTTGAAAGGAAAGTAAAAGCCATTGAAATCGTTTGAAACATTTCATAGAATAAAATCCTTAAGTTACACAGCTTGACCATGAGGTGCCACGATGACTTTTACCCTTGGTTATGTTTTTAAGGACATCATAAGTTCTTCATACAAATCCAGTACCTCTGCTACATCAGTATCATCAAAAGTTTCAACAATCATCCTTGAAAGTGAAGGGGAATATGCCAATATTTTCTTTTAAAAAATGAGTTCAAATAGTGTCCCATCAAACTTTCTTAGTTCTAAAAATTCAAGCTTCTCAAATTGTTGGTGAATACAGTTTGGATCTTCCCGATAATGTGTAACTTCACCTATGTTTCTTTCTCTCAAGGTATTGAAAATCTATAGAAGTTCAAACCAAAAAAAAGGTTACTAACTTTTACAAGTTGTAACAAGTAAAACTGTCTTAAGGATTAGAATTCCATTAGTATAAAATATTACTTGTAGATATTTTTTAATTTGTATAACCTGATATTGATAGAGAATAAAATTTATTATATTGTCGGTACATGTATAGGTGAAACTCTAAAACTGTAAAGTGTTTAACTCATACATGTCAGTATATAAAAATGTTTTTACTCTATCAAGTCACTAAAAGGTATCTACCGGAAACAAAGATTACCTACTACAGCACGTAAAGATAACCTACTATCAATGTATATATAACTTAAACTCGATTTTAAATTATAAAAGGTGAGCTACATTACATCTATTTCCAGTGAACGCAAGTTGGAGAACGTCGAATCAAGGAAAGAATATCACAAACTTGGTTTAGATCCAGAAATGTCACACACAACGTTACATGCTCCAAATGGTAGGGTTTTGATTGATCAAACTTTTTTGGAAAAATAAGGAAGAAGTGACCATATAATGAACCTCTCTTCTTCATAATAAAATTCTTCATGGAATGATAACTTCCTAACATTTGATAAATTTATTTGAAAAAATTACGCGAATGTCATGACTATCATCAATAGTCAAGAACTCGATCCTAGGAGTAGATATGGTGAGCAAATGAACACAACTACAAGCAGTTAACGTTAAGGATGAAAGTAATGGGGTATTCAAGACATAATTTTCTTTGGCCTGGCAAAATTTGATAGACTTCAAGGCCAAATTAAGGACATTGGGGATTAATGTTTTGGAAGAAGGTTGTTTGACTATGAAATTGGTGACATCTAAATATGTGAGAGTTGGGCAATCAAATATGCAAAAAGGTAATGTATAGTGATTGTATTTGTGATTTTTTAGGGTAGTTCTTTGACACATTTACTTGTTGACAAATCAAGGAAAAACTTCACTATTGATCGAACATGTTGCAAGAGAATATTGTCAATCAGGCCACTAAAACCATCTTCTGTCAATCCTGTATTACCACTTATATCTTTAAAGAATTCTCTATGTAGAACTTGAATTGGATGCATAACTTAGAAATGTTCCCACTATTTCGACAAGACGCACATTTTTACCAATTCTCAAAATGACATGTCCTTGAATATTTTATCAAGAATATCCTTGGGCAAATAAGATATTTTGTCTATCTCATTTTCATCAATGATTACTTCGGTACCACGATTATTCATGTTCACCATTATCTACATAAAATAAGTCAAAGTTTAGTCTATGTTATCTCGTAATTTTACTATTTTTAGAAAACTTACTTTTTGAGATATTCTAAATATAAAATAATTTAAGAAAAATACTAAGAAAAGTGTTGCACTTAATTTTTTAAAGAAAATAAGAAAACTTAATTTAAAAAGGCCTTAACAAATGAAGTCTTTATAAATTCAGAGAAAACGGGTAAAAGGTTCTTATTTCTACTTTAAGAAGGTACTAGCACTTAAAGTAGCCGCTAACACGTGGTTATCTGACGATTTGACTAAAATGTTCTTTGACTATTTTTTAGGAAAATGATTTACCATAAAAAATGATTTACAATATTTGATTAACTTTGAGAAAATAGTCAAACAAAGAACATTTTTTAATTTTTGAGAAAAAGGGACCTTATTTGAAGCATTTGAATTAAATTACAAGTGATTTGAATTTTAACAAAACTAGATTAATTAGAATTTATTTGAATCATTTGAGAAATAATTTAAACCAATTTGGTCACGAAAACTATTTTAAATTAATTGACATATAAAAAGTTTTGCCTAAAGATATTCAATAAAAAATACAAGAGTTGATAAAAAAATTATTAAAATAAACTAACATAAAGAATATAGTTCATCTTTTGGGGATTTTAATTAAATTAAACCAAATCAAATAAAGGATTAGAGTTAAACAAATCACAAATAAGCAAATAAGCATAAGTCAAATAACTAAAGAAACGATTGACTTAGGCCCAAGTCTAGTTGCTGAAAATGATTTGGGCATCAACCCAAATTAAGCCTCAAGAACTGCTGCAATTGGGTCTTTTTTCCCATTTTTGAGTCTGCTTGAAACTTATGGATTTTAAACCATTTGCTGTGTATATCAATTGTATATGTTTTTGTATATCAACGTATATCATCTTCTTCCACCTGTATTTTTGCTTCTATTTCTCTTGTTTCAACTTCCCTTTTACTGCACGATAACTTCCTTTGACGAGGAAAACTCGAAACAACTCAAGAATATGCAAGGGAGAGTCCAAAATGGACTCGGATGGATTATATGCACTAAAAGAAAAGAAAAGAAAATAGCATCTATGAACGGGCTGACAAACTCAACTGAATGTAATCGCGTATGAAGGGAACATGACTAAATTTCACACTACATCAATGTTTCGAATCAATGGCTTTAACATGCTTTGTTGGAAACAGTCAAGGCAAGTTGAAATTTGGACACATGATTGCTTGGTTAAGAATTCTATGTATAAAGCTCAATTAAAGATAAAGAGCCACGACAAATAAAAAAGTAACTTTTACAGTACCAAGGCCTATCAATGAGGTCATCTAATCATATTTCAAATCTGCCAAAAGAAGGGTCAAACTAATAGTTTCAAGCCTGCTAAACCCTCAGAAGAACACAAGTCATACTTAGACTAACTAAATCACGCTAACACTTACCACTAGATTTTAACATATTGAATTGAAATAGGCATCTTTCAGTAGCAACAAATGTAAACGGAGCAGTCAAGAAATAACAAAACCTCAAGAAGTAGGCAGTGATTAACAGACGCTCAATTGCTAACATAGAACAACATAATACTAACAAAGAAGCTCAAACTCCAACACATGGGAACTCCAAAATAGTGAAAAGAAAATGTCATTATGGAATAAAATAACACTTGATCATCATATAACGGCAACAATAATGTAAACTAAGCAAATGGTTATGTAGTCATGATCCTATTGTGGAAGGTTTGGGAAACACATATGAGAAATCATAGCAAATTTTATAATAATGGCATGCTTGACCATTATTTCACTTAAGCTACAAGATCGAATATTGGAGCATGGAAACCTACTGACCTATTTAATCTAGATTTTAACTAAAAATTCATAGCCAAGAAAAGAGAAGATAGATAAGTACATGAGGGATAACAGGACAACTTGGGATTTCCAATAAACAAGACATACTTGCAAGATATGTTAAAAAAAAAAAAAGAGAATGAGCAGAGATCAAAATAGCTAACAATATATTCATGGCATGGCTGAGCTAATATGATTAGGCTTAAATTTGGCCTTCTGAACCTAACATTTACACACTAAAAATTGGGAACAAAATACAACAGCAAAGAAACCATACTATTAATGAATTCAAAAACCAAATATCACTATCTATCTATTAATAATAATCAATATATTCCAGCCTATGACTAAGCATTTCACCTTGATCGAAATAGATAGCTGATCATAGATTTATGATTCAATCATTTAATGACTTAAATCAGTAGGGTATTGAACAAGGCAAAACACATTAATGGAAAAGAAATCTAAGACTAAATTTGACCAGAAGGACACATTATCTAAGAAACAATTAAGATTAGAAAGAAATTTTACCTTTCTGAGGGCAGAGAACTGAGACAAACGGGTTGAAGAGCTTCCTACTACTACTGACCAACAAACAGGTAAAAGAATTGGAAAGAAAAATCGAAAATCTTAGGCTCAAACCTTTGTGGGTTCGATTTCGAAGAATACTATTCTCCAACCTTCAAATTTCAATTCCCTCCTCTAAATGGCACCAATACCAGGTATTTATTGAAAAAAGAAAGGTTTGAATTCAAATAGTCATTTGAGCGGAAGATGAGAGATTGATTGGAAAAAAATGGAAGGAAAAACAAGCAAGAGGAGAACATACCCCAAAAATTCCGGATTCGATGTGATATCTCTTGATCCGTATCAGATTTGGGTGAGATCCCTCTTAGCCAAAGTCAACAAATCTTGTTCCGAGGTTGGTAATCTTTGACTATGGGGAGAGGGACTCACAAGGGTGATGGGCGGATGAAGAACTACGGTTCTTCTCTTGACTTTTGCAATTTTGAGAAGAAGAAAGGGGAGAGTAGCACGCGTGAAAGTTTGAAAAGAAAAGGAGAGACCAACGCTTGAGGGCGTGAGAATATAGTGTGTACCATTATGTGCGTTATATATAAACATATATTTATATATGTGCAGATGTGCAAGAGTTAAGAAAATTCCCCATTTTTTTTAAAACATAGCCACTTGAGTTGCTATTATTAGATTTAGATATAACTAAATTTTGCCAAAGTTAAAATGAGATACATTATTATAGATTAATTATTTGAGCTTCTTATTTTAAACAAGACGAAATAATTATCAAGACATAAGTTCATTACTTAAGATAGAAAACTAATTATACAAAATTATAAAATTCACTAATTTAAAGGAAATAAATATGTATTTTTGCTAAACACTATTTTTAGGCTATTTATCAAATAATTATATAAAAGATGAAAATTATACAAACCAATATGTATAATTATATAATTATTTCTGAAAAATACTAACAAAAACTAATTAGAAAGCGATTTTAAAATATATATATTTTTAAGGATTTTTTAAAGACGAATATTTCTTTGGGTAGGGTCGATGAAAGAGAACCTGGGAAAAGAAGATTGATGAATCCAATTTTGACCGAATCTATTCAATCTTTTTGAGAGAAAGTCTCGATACGGATGTTGAGGAATTATGGCTGGACCCTAGCATTGAGTTTCCTACGTATTTCAAGTCACATGAGAATTTATTTACAACTATTGAACATACAAAATCATTTTTGAAAACTCAACAACAACAACAAAAAATTAGTGAAAAATAGTACCTCATTGAGATTAAATAGAAAATTCTAATTTTTACATCATAAAATTCAATAAAATTATACCTCAAGATTTTCGTGCATCGCTTAAAGGGAAGAGACTTAGTGTTTTTGTAAGAACACAATACCTTGTCAAAAATATACACCACACTAATGTTTTGTCTAAAACAAATATAATATATGGGTCCCATGGAGAATATATATATTCACTTTGAATTAAATTTTTTTTATATATTTATTTCAAGAAATTAATTTTAGAACCCCTCATTTTAAATGTAGATAACTTTTCTCTCTTGAAAATAGTTTCTACTTGATAAACTCAAATTTCTGGAATATAGAGTCTTAATTTTGACAATCATTCACCTTAACTTTAAATATATTTATTACATTGACCATCTTACTTAAAATGGTTATTTGTCATCTAATTATCAAGATTCTTCAACTACATATATTTACCAAATATTTTATGATCAACATAATCGATAGATATATCTCTATTTTTTCCGTGCTTAGTATATGAACATATTCAGACGTAATTTTTATTATTCAAAACCTGAAGGATCGTGGTGACACTTCACTAACGCTCTGTTAGATAAGTCAATTGTTTTCCGAAATACTAAAATCAATTAACCATACAAAAATAAATAAAATAGCGATAGCAAGTTATAACTTAGCTTTCATATAAGTATATAAATGTGGAAAATATCAATTACAAGAAGAGTTATTAGAAGTTATAAATTACTTTTTAAATATGAATACACTTTCTAAAATGATACAAGACTAAAAAGTAAAATATAAAGCTTATAGTTGATCATGGTCAACATTTGGTAGACAACTTCATATTGGTGATTTGATGTTTCAATAAATCTGTAATATATTTTATGATTTATTTGCATATTTGGTTTTCTAGATGAGTTTGATTGGTGAAGTAGAGAATTTTTCATAGCTAATGCCCCAATTGTTGGTGTAGTTGGTTTTCTTCTTCATGCACGCAAGGGTTAGGTCGCATTTGTGAAGAATAATTGTAGGAATTTGATGCATTCACGGGATCAGTGCCGCATTTGTGGAGGATAAAGTTTGCTAGTTCAGTTCTGGATGAGGAATCTCGTTTGTGATTGAATAGTCATGATTGTGATAGGTTCTATCAGATCACTTGATCACGTTCTCAATTGTGATCTACATTCGCAAAAAAAATTAAGAACATGACGAAATAATCCCCAATTTGATCATAGACTTCAATTTAAGATGTTTTTAGTTTGGTAGCTCAATTTTGGTAATTCTCAAAGAGGGAATTGCTCATTTTATCTCAGGGTAATAATCTAACTCTAAATTTGGTATTTTTCCCTATATTATATTGTTTGTTTCGTGATTTAATTCACATTTGGGTGTTAGAAATTAGGATTTTTGAACCTAAAAGTAATGAGTCACATTTTCATGATTTGGAGTCCAGTTCGAGCTTGAATTTTGATTAAATTTCATAATTTTGACGCAACTAATTTTGAAATAAAATTATTTCTCTGACCTTGCGGGCTTAGGGTTGAATTTTTGAGTTTTGGAATGAAAGTATAATAATATGTTTATCAATAGAATCACATACTTATTTAAAATATTTTCTTGATAGATTGGGAGTATCTAGAATATTCAAAAAGGCATATGTAATGACCCAATTGGTCATTTTAAAAAAAAATCATAAAAGTATCATTTTACCCCTCGGATATTAACCCCGAGATAATTCTAATTGGATTTTGAAATTTATTTTGATATTTGAGTAAAAAGTTGTGAATTGTGTATAATTTTTGGTTTTTGATAGGCTAAAATTGTTAACAAGAGGTTTTTGATATCTTTGGGAGTTTCGTGTGTCAAAATGGAATTTTGCCAATTCCAACAGTCCCAAAATGTGGAATTTGGTCTAAGAGAGTTGTCGGTTTCAAATATGGAGTGCTTTTGAGGATTTGAGGTCCTAAGTTGGAAATTATTGAGATTTTAGCATTTGGATTAACTTTGGTCAATATTTGGGGTTTGGATGCTTGGATTGGAATTTCCGGAGTTACAGGGGATGATATTAGGCCTAGGTGAGATCTTGGATAAATTTTCAACGGTCTCGATCTTGTTTTAGTCATTTAGACGTTGTGTTCATTTCTTGTGACTTTCATGGGTGTCGGTTCCAGCAGATCTCGAATTCCTATTTTGATAATTCCATTGAGTCCAGAACATCAAGTTTAGTCAAATAACATATTTGGTTTGTGTGAACGAGATTCGTTCGTCCATTTGTTGATTTTGTTTTTGGCTGAAATTTCTGATGTCTAGTGTGCTCGCATTAGCGAGAGGTTGTTCACTAAAGCAGGCCTTGCTTTCTTAAACGCTTGGCTGCTTTCGCAACCTTTGCTCTATGGAAATGAGATGCATAATTATCTATTAATTATTTGAGCTTCTTAATTTAAACAAGACGAAATAATTATCAAGACATAAGTTCATTACTTAAGATAGAAAACTAATTATACAAAATTATAAAATTCACTAATTTAAAGGAAATAAATATGTATTTATTCTATTAGTCTATTTATTAAATATTTATATAAAAGATGAAAATTATACAAACCAATATGTAAAATTATATAATTGTTTCTGAAAATACTAACCAAAAGTAATTAGAAAGAGATTTTAAAATATATATATTATATATATATTTAGGATTTTTCAAAGAAGATTATTTTAATTTTTTGAAATTGAAGAAGATCGATAGTTAACTCGAATTACATAGGGTCAAAATTGGGTGTCAACAACTGCCCCATTCTTGGGTAGGGTCGATGAAAGACAACCTGGGCAAAGAAGATTGACAAACAGCTAGGCCGTGAACAGCCAACCATCGTACTGTAAAAATTGGATAGGTTCCAATTTTGACCGAATCCATTTCATCTTTTTGAGAGAAAGGCTCGATATGGATTTTGAGGAATTATGGCTGGACCCTAGCATTGAGTTTCCTACGTATCTCAAGTTAAATGAGAATTCAGTCCATTTAGTTCAAAACAACGCTTGATTTGACACATGGTTTTTTCGATAAGATTCAAAAAACTATCACAGTATCAAATTATGGAGAGACCGAAATGCTCGGAAATAAGATTTAAGAGAGATTGTTGGACTATAGCCGAGTCTTCAACATAGAGTCCGCCTACATATCTCTCGACCTCAACAATCAGGCTCCCTGTAGTTCAATTCAATATGTTGGAAAGGAAATCTATTATGTTAAGATAACCTTTGGTTCAGGAAGAGTGACAAAAAAATCGAGTTCTAAAAAAAAGGCTTGCAATCTCCTAGTCATGAATGTGGAGCTCCTCTCATCCATAAATAAGAACTTACACGGATATAGTTTTCAAAGCTTTTGGTGTACTGTCACTCGGATTTGAAGATTTGCTTCCAGTTGGAGTCGAAAAATAAAGCAAATGTGAAACTAAAACAGTAACACCTCAAGAAAATACTCACATGCCTTCTCATAGGGGTTTGGTTTGATTGTGGTGGAAGTCGCTCCTCAGCTCAAATCCAGGGAAATTTGATATTGCTCCTCAGAATGGTCCAGTTCGCTGCTAAATAAAGTTCCACGTTGTGCTGCGTTCTTTTAGATGACGTCCGCACCTATGGTTTAATTGAGAATGCATCCTCTCGGATGTTTTCGATAAATACTAAGATAAAATTCATTAGTAGAAACTGTAAATCAAATAGGAAAGTAGTGTCTTTACTACGTTAGTACGCCAGCCTCCTCCAATTTTGATATAGATCAAAACCTTTCCAAAGTTTGATGTGCTTTATAATGTACTTCTCAAACTTTAGCCTCCTTCCGGTTTTGAAACAATATATGATGACTTGATATGTTGTTATGTTTTCGTGGCCCTTTTGGCAATGATATCACCTCTTCCGGAAAATGATATGGATGACCCTCTCGGTAATGATATGACAATTTTTATTAATATAATGTTGATGGCTCTCCCAACAATGACATTATCACCTCTGATAATATAATGTGGATCGCCCTCTCGGCAATGATATTACCATCTTTGATAATATGAAATGGATAGCCCTCTCGGCAATGATATTACCACCTTTGGTAATATAATGTTGATGGCCCTCTCGGCAATGATATTTTTACCTATGATGATATAATATGGATGATCCTCTCGCCAATGATATTACTACCTTTGGTAATATAATATTGATGGCCCTCTTGACAATGATAATACAACCTTTGGTAATATAATGTTGATGGCCCTCTCGGTAATGATATTATCACCTGTGATAATATAATATGGATGACCCTCTAGGAAATGATATTACTACCTTTGGTAATATACTATTGATGGCCCTCTTGGCAATGATATTATCACCTCTAACAATATATTATCGATGAACCTCTCAGCAATGATATTACTACCTTTGGTAGTATAATATTAATGGCCCTCTTGGAAATGATATTAACACGACTGATAATATAATGTTGATGGCCCTCTCAGGAATGATAGTATCACCTTTGATAATATAATATTGATGACCCTCTCAGAAATAATATTAATACCTTTGGTAATATAATATTGATGGAACTCTTGGCAATGATATTATCAGCTCTGATAATATAATATGGATGGCCCTCTCGGCAATGACATCACCACCTCCGATGTTATGATATGAAATGTCCTTTCGGCAATGCACATCACCGTGTTTGGTATCGATGTGACATATTGTCACTCCCCCAGCCTACACCCTGGATGCGGCTGGCACTCGAAGACCATTACTGGCCTCAAACGAACCCTTGGCCTGGCTTACTAACTCAATGGAAGACTTAACTCATTACATACACATTTATGAAGTAACTAGAATGTTATAAAGGAACATTAAACTGGCCATTAAGGCAAATTCAAGTCTTTAACATATGAAATGAAAAGTAAAGACAACTGAATTAACCAACTGACTGTCTGTCTGTATATGAAGCCTCTAAACAACTGAGATGGATGTCATGATAGGCCCACGACATCCTAATGAACTAATACTAAAACTGAAAGCAATGAAAAGGAGTCCTCTGGAATGGAAAGAGGTTCACTAACAGACTCTGAACTGCTCACTCGATCAACGATGCGCCAGATGTCGATCCTAGTTACCTGTGTCTGCATCATAATAAAATGCATACCAACTGGCATCAGTACATTGAATGTACGAGTATGCGAGTTGGAATGCTAAATACAACATAGGTTCGAAAAGAATCTGAAAGAAACTGAAGAACTTACCTTGCTCAACTCGCTCAACATAACTGACTTATTTCAATATAAAGCAGTTTAAAACAAGTGCAATATAAAGAAAAGTTGTTTAAAACATGATTTCAACTCAGTGTGTATGCAAAGATACAAATAACTTTGAGATGTATGTAAAAATACAAATAAACTGACGTATAAAAAAATACAAAGTACTGTTGTGGAAGTTTCACTTACCGACAACATTCACTTAAGAGCTATAGTGATGATACAACGATCTTCCTCACGCTGCTGGCAGATCCTACACCTTGCCACAGGTGTAAGACTTGAACTACTAAGTGGATCCACTAGTCTATGTGAAAAGGATTCATCTAAAAAGTATGACCCTTTTCTACCCCATGATGGCTTATATGGTTTATGGGGGCTGTGGGTTCTCTGAACGCTCCACTATATCGGTGCTCAATACTACTCCTAAAATATGATACTAGCTCTTTATGTTTAAAAACATACTTCTTCTGTGATTTGAGGTTAGTGCTCAAAACTTAGCTCAAATGATATCTTGGAAATCAAAGTTTCCCCTCTTGCTTCATTTAGAAAGTGATTTCTCTTTCCAAAAAATAGCCCAACGGCCCTTTGGAAATCGAGGTTTCCTTTCTTGTTTAAATGTGAAAACATTTTGAACACTTTGGGAATACATAGTCTGCATATACTTTTGAAGAAATGAACTTCAAGCTTTACTCTTTACTGAACTAAAAACTCAACTCTTAAAACAAAGTTTAAACGTTTGCAAAAGACTTTTGGAAAACTTTAAGAACTTCTCTAGATTTTGATCTTAACTGCTCTTGACTTAAATCTTAACTGCTCTTGACTTGACTCTTAACTGGTCCTTGAATTGAATTATGGATTCAAGGATTTTTATTTGTGATAGGAAGGATCACATGATGTTTAGGAATGATCTTAAATAGCTAAACGTGAGAAAAGTCACGAAATAACCGTCTTGGAACAAGTCCGCGATGCGGAGGTGCTTTAAGTAATTACTCATGAAATTAAATTTTGAGACAGAGGAGTCTGCGTCTTAACCGCGACGCTGAGAAACTTTTGGGTCACTGGGGAGCAAGTCTGCGACGCGGATTTGCGTGCTAGATCAAGGTCGACTTTTCCCTTCTCCGTTGTACAAACCCAATTTGCCTAAACTTGACTATTGATCTCAAATTCATTTTAGATTATGATACCCAGCATATGGACTCAAGATCCTAACTCAAAACAACTCTATAATTCGACTGAAAGATCTCAGAAACTCCTCAATTCATCCCAATTCAAGAACAACATTCAAATGCAAGAATACATGTCAAGAACACCAACTTTCAAACTCTTTTAGGAAGAATTTTGATGAAGTAAACATGTTTAGCTTGTGGGTGAATGAACTCAACTCCATGAAAGACTCACATACCTTGTAAGATTAATTCCTTGGTGAAATCCACCACCGAATCGCACGATCTTAGCGAAATCTGAGCTTTTCTTCTCCTTTCTCTTCTTTTCGCTTTTCTCCAAGCCCATGCGTGAATTTCCAATTGATTAAACTGATCTCATTCTGATTCGACCCTTAATTAATTCACTAAAACAAATTAAATTAATTGGGTAAGGAAAATACTAATCTACCCTTCAAAAGTCCGGATTAGACTTTCCTTAATCGCACAGCCCAACTTCCAAAGGGCTTAACACACTCAGACAACCTCGGAATCATGCAAATTTAGTGGCGTTGTAAAGATCATTCCAGGAGCTTTCGAACTATATCTGGAAGTACACTTAACTCATCCTGATCTAGAAGTTATGGCCATTTGAAGTTGACCAAAACTCAACCTTTCCTAACTTAAACAAATATTCTAGATTTTCATTCTTTCCAAAAATGGCTATTTCCAATTATTAGCTTCTTCCTAGTTATTTGAAATTGTGAGATGTTACAATATCTCCCCATTGGGAATATTCGTTCTCGAATGAGATTACTCTTACTAGGCTAAGGGGTGTAATATCAAGTTCAAACACCCAACAAGCAAATCCAACAAACAACATGCTCACTCATAATTTAAAGAGTACTAAGAAGAGAATTTAGTACCTTGGTCTGCATTTTCTACGGATTCAAAGAGATGTGGATATCTCTTCTTCATATCCTCTTCAGCTTCCCAAGTAGCTTTCTCAACAAATTGATTCCTCCAAGGACTTTGATCGATGCTACCTCTTTTGTTCTCAGCTTGCGAACTTGGCGATCTAGAATCTGAACATGAATCTCCTCATAAGATAATCTATCCTTGATCCTAATATTTTCAGTTGGTATGATCAATGAAGGATCGTCCATGAACTTCTTCAACATGGAGATGTAAATACCGGATAAACCGCGACTAACTCTTGTGGTAGCTCCAACTCATAAGCTACATTGTCAATCCTCTTGGATATTTGATAAGGCCCAATATACCGTAGACTAAGTTTCCCCTTCTTACCAAACCTTATAACACCTTTCATGGGTGAAACTTTTAGATATACCCAATCATCTACCTCGAACTCTAACGCCCTTCTCCTAACATCAGTGTAGGATTTCTCATGACTCTGCGCCGTTTTCAACCTCTCTTGAATCACTTTGACCTTCTCCATAACTTGATGAACTAAATATGGTCCTATCAACCTTGCTTCACCAACTTCAAACCATCCAATAAGAGATCTGCATCTTCTCCCATAAAGAGCTTCATATGAAGCCATTTGGATGTCAGAGTTGTAACTATTGTTGTTTGCAAATTCAATAAGAGGTAGGTGATCATCCCAATTACCTTTGAAATTGATCACACAGGGCCTCAACATATCTTTTAATGTCTGAATAGTGCGCTCTTCTTTTCATCTGTCTGAGGATGAAAAGCAGTACTTAAGTTCACCTTTGAACCCAAACCTTTCTGAAATAATTTCCAGAATTATGCAGTAAAATGTGCACCTTTATCTGAAATAATGGAGACTGGGACTCCATGATGTCTTCCCACCTCCTGAATATATAACCTGGCATAATCCTCTACGGAATGTGTAGTCTTTATCGACAAAAAAATGGTGATTTTTTCGTTTTGTCGACAATCACCATGCTACCTGCGAGACCTTGGTAAACCTGTGATGAAGTCCATATTAATCATCCCCCACTTCCATTTTGGAAGTTCTATATTCTGAGCCAAACCATTAGGCCTTTGGTGCTCTACTTTAACTTGTTGGCAATTTGGGCACTTAGCAACAAATTCTGCAATGCCCTTCTTCATACTATTCCATCAATAAACCTCTTTCAAATAGCAATACTTTTGTGGTACCCGGATGAATGGAATATCTGGAGCTATGGGCCTCCCCCATGATCCTCTCTTGGAGTCCATCCACCATTGATACACACAATCTACCTTGATATCTCAATACGCCATCTCCCCTTGTTCAAAAGCTAATACTTTTTGCTTATGAACATTTGCCTTCAATTCAGGAAAAATAGGGTCTTGGTCTTGCTGGCATTTTACTTCTAATACTAATGATGATTCAGCCCCATTCATCACCACTACTCCTCTTTCTGTGGAATTCATAAGTCTGGCTCTCAAGCGTGCAAGTCTATGCATATCGTTTGCTAACTCTCTCTTTTCTTCCACAACATGGGCAGTACTACCCATATACAACCTGCTTAAAGCATCAGCAACAACATTAGCCTTACCTGGGTGGTAAAGAATACTCATGTCATAATCCTTGAGTAATTCTAACCACCTCCTTTGTCTGAGATTAAGCTCTTTCTGAGTGAACACATATTGAAGGCTATTTTCTGAGTCAATTTGGTCAAAGGGGACAAAATAGACGAGAACCCCTCTACGAACCTTCTATAATATCCAGCCAAACCCAAGAAATTCCTAATATCATTTGGAGATGTAGGTTTAGGCAAACTCTGCACTGCCTCTATCTTCTGGGTATCAACTCTAATTCCATCACCGGAAACT
>NW_006239137.1:13163-15714 GCF_000226075.1 Solanum tuberosum | reverse complement strand
AACCCAAAGGACATAACCAAAAACTCGTAATGACCATATCTAGTCCTGAATGCTGTCTTTGGAATGTCATATTCCCTTACTTTCAACTGATGGTAGCCATATATGAGGTTAATCTTAGAAAAACAAAAAGCACTATGAAGTTGATCGAATAAATCATTAATCCTTGGAACAGGATACTTGTTCTTGATGCTACCCTTGTTC
Organism: Solanum tuberosum; assembly: GCF_000226075.1. Lineage (NCBI taxonomy): Eukaryota > Viridiplantae > Streptophyta > Magnoliopsida > Solanales > Solanaceae > Solanum > Solanum tuberosum. Next base: position 15,513 of record NW_006239137.1, on the reverse strand, counting down.
AACTAACGGTAATCTATACACATCCTAAGGGAACCATCTTTCTTTCTCACAAATAAGACCGGAACGCCCCAAGGTGAGACACTTGGTTGAATAAAGCCCTTATCAAAGAGATCTTAATTGTTCTTTAACCTCTTTCAACTCTGCTAGTGCCATTCTATATGGCGGAATGGAGATAGGACGGGTATCAGGAAGAACATTTATACCAAAGTCTATCTCTCTCTCAAGAGGGACTCCGGGTAGATCATCTAGAAAGACTTCTGGAAACTCTCTTACTACTGAAACTGACAGAATTGGAGGTATCTCAACACTAGAGTCATTAACTAGGACTAAGTGATAGACACACCCCTTAGAAACAAACTTCCTTGCCTTAAGGTATGAAATGAAGCGACCCTTAGGCATTGCTGAACTGCTTTTCCACTCTCAGACTGGCTCATTTGAAAATTGAAATTGGACAACTCGAGTTCTACAATCAACTGAGGTATAATAGGCATGAAGCCAGTCTATACCAAGAATGACATTAAAATTTATCATGTCTAACTCAATTAAATAAGCCATGGTACTCTTGTGATTGATGAAAACTGGACAATCACGATAAACTCTCTATGCTAGAATGAACTCACCAATAGGTGTAGAAACACTGAATAGTTCAATATGTTGCTCAGGAATAACATCAAAATTCATAGCAACATATGGAGTTACAGAAGACAAACTCGCTCCTGGGTCTAGCAAAGCATAAATAGTAAAGTCAAAGACTTGGATCATACTAGTGACAGCATCTGGCGAATCCTTTTACTCTTAACGACTGTTGATAGCATATAAGTGGTTTGTTCCTCCGCCAGTACCGAAAGTAGCCCCTCTAGGTGCAGCCTTGTCTGGTGAAGCAACTGAAGAACACTGGGCTCTGTTGTCCCCATTACTATTTCCTTGCCTGTTCTTTGAACACTCTCGCATGAAATGCCCAATTTTACCACACTTGAAACAACCAGTGGAGCCCTCACGACAAGTACCTAAGTGGTTCCTACCACACTTGGCGCATGCAAGAAGTTTACTACCCCCTTGTGCCACGCTACCCTGAGAATAAGCAGGTTTAGCTCTTAAATTCTGACTATTGTACTCACTTTTTTTCTTAGGTGTAGGTCCATTAGCAAATGATAGAGTAGGTCCCTTCTGTTTCTGTTGGAAAGATGACCAGTTGGTGCTACTCTTCTGTTGCTCGGACTCATTCCCTGTCTTGGCTCTCTTATTCTTAAATTCTTCTCTATCCCTTAGCTTCTCTTCCTCAACCTACTGCACACACACCATTAAGCTCGATATATCCATGTCCCCAATTAGCATTGCGGCCCTACCTTCCTTACTCAACAGACGAGACAACCCAGCAACAAGCAGGCTCATTCTACTCCTCAAGTCCGCAACCATCTCCGGAGCATAACATGATAGTTGGGTGAACTTCAACCCATATTCATGAACACTCAAAGAATCTTTTTTAAGTGTGAGGAACTCTCGTACCTTAGCCTCTTTCAGTTCTCGGGGAAAGAAACGCTCCAAGAAAGCCTCCTCAAAACAGGCCGAATTCGCAGGTGGTGCATCCTCAGTTGTACCCTCTTTCCACTGATCAAACCAAGTCCTTGCAACATTCTTTAGTTGGTATGCAACTAGTTCAACTCGCTCAGCATCAGCAACATGTATAACCTCAAATATCTTCTTTAGTTCATCAACAATGTTCTTTGGGTCTTCAGAAATGCTTGAACCAGTGAAACTAGGAGGATTCATTCTCAAGAACTCACGAATCCTTGAAGTATCAGCCTCTCCTTGTCGAGATCCTCTTTATTGCCCAACCTGGTTAGTCACAACTTGACTCAACATCCTAATTGCTTCTCCAAACTCAACATTAGTGACTTCCCCTTGAGGTTGCACTTTAGGTGCATTTGGTAACTCTTGTTCCTCAATATTTCTCCTACCTGAACGACCTCTGACTGTTCTTCGTGGCGGCATGAGTATCTGAAAAAACACGCATAAGCACGAATTAGAAGGAAATTTTTAGAGATCAACTCTAATGCATGAAAAGAGTGGGAAAGAAGTGAGAGATTTTCCTAAATGTTGCCGCCTCATAATTATAGATATGGCGCGGTTCACACCGATAACTAGGAATCTACAGACACGACTTCATAGACTCCCTAGGACCCTTGAACTCTGGGCTCTGATACCAAGTTTGTCACTCCCCGAGCCAACACCTTGGACGTGGTTGGCTCTCGAAGACCATTGTTGGCCTCAAGCGAACCTTTGGTCAGGCTTACTAACTCAGCGGAAGACTTAACTCATCACATACACATTTATGAAGTAACTAGAATGT
>NW_006239137.1:7630-12913 GCF_000226075.1 Solanum tuberosum | reverse complement strand
AACATAATTGAACTCATTTCAATATAAAGCAGTTTTAAAACAAGTGCAATATAAAGAAAAGTTGTTAAAAACATGATGTCAACTCTGTGGATGCAAAGATACAAATAACTATGAGATATATGTAAAAATAAAAATAAACTTATGTATATAAAAATACGAAGTACTGTAGTGGGAGTTTCTCTAACCGACAACTATCACTTAAGAGCTATAGTGATGATACAACGATCTTTCTCACACCGCCGGCACATCCTACACCCTGCCACAGGTGTAAGACCTGAACTACTGAGTGGATTCACTAGTCTATGCGAAAAGGATTCATCTAAAAAGTATGACCATTTTCTACCCATGATAGCTATATGGTTTATGGGGCTGTGGGTTCTCTGAACGCTCCCCCATATCGGTGCTCAACACTACTTCCAAAATATGATACTAGCTCTTTATGTTTAAAATCATACTTCTTCTGTGATTTGAGATTAGTGCTCAAAACTGAGCTCAAAGGCTATCTTGGAAATCAAAGTTTCCCCTCTTGATTCATTTAGAAAGAGATTTCTCTTTTCTGAAAACTAGCCTGAAGGCCCTTTTGAAATCAAGGTTTCTTTTCTTGTTTAAATGTGAAAACATTTTAAACCCTTTGGGAATACATAGTCCCCATATACTTTTGAAGAAATGAATTTCAGTCTTTACTCTGTACTGAACTCAAAACTTAAGTCTTAAAACAAAGTTAAAACGTTTGCGAAAGACTTTTGGAAAACTTTAAGAACTTTTCTAGACTTTGTTCTGAAATGCTCTTGACTTGACTCTTAACTGGTCCTTGAATTGAATTAAGGTTTGTGGTAACGGTGGACTGACAGATCAGCTCTGGATTCAAGGATTTTTATTTATGATAGGAAGGATCACATGATGTTTAGGAATGATCTTAAATATCTAAACATGAGAAAAGTCACGAAATCACTGTCTTGGAACAAGTCCGCGATGCAGAGGTGTTTTAAATAATTAGGGGCAAAATTTAATTTTGAGAAAGAGGAGTTTGCATCTTAACCACGACATGGAGAAATTATTTGTTCGCTGGGGGAGTAAGTCCGTGTCACGGACTTGCGTGCCAGATCACGGTCAACTTTTTCCTTCTCCATTTTACAGCCCCAATTCGCCTAAACTTGACTATTGATCTCAAATTCATTTTTAGATTTTTGATACCCCAACATATGGACTCAAGAAGCTAACTCAAAAACAACTCTATAATTCGACTCAAAGATCTCAAAAACTCCTCAATTCATCCCAATTCAAGAATACATGTCAAGAACATCAACTTTCAAACTCTTTTAGGACAAATTTCGCTGAACGAAACATGTTTGGCGCGTGGCTGAATGAATCCAACGCTATGAAAGACTCACATACCTTGTCAGATTAATTCCTTGGCGAAATCCACCACCAAATCGCACGATCTTAGCGAAATCTAAGCTTATCTTCTCCTTTCTCCTCTTTTCTCTTTTCTCCAAGCCCTAGTGTGAATTTCCAATTAACTAAACTGATCTCAATCTGATTTGACCCTTAATTAATTCACTTAAACGAACTAAATTAATTGAGTAAGGAAAAGACTAATTTACCCTTCAAAAATCCGGCTTAGACTTTCCTTAATCGCACAGCCCAACTTCCAAAGGGCTTAACGCACTCATACGAACTCGGAATCGCGCAAATTTGGCGGCGTTGGAAAGACCATTCCAAGATATTTCCAACCATATCTGAAAGTACACCTAAATCATCCTGATCTAGGAGTTATGGCCGTTTTGAAGTTGACAAAAACTCAACTTTTTCCTAATTTAAACAAATTTTCCAGATTTTCATTCTTTCCAAAAATGGCTATTTCCAATTATTAGCTTCCTCCTAGTTATTTTCAAATTGCGATATGTTACACTTACAAATATCCTTCAACGTTATCCTCTTCCGACTTTAACGTGATAATGAATATTTTTTGGCAAGTTACACTTCAAATTCTCTTTGATATTTGATGTGTCTTAGGTGCGCATTTCAGACGTCTTTGATGCTGGAAAATGCAATATGACACTAATATAGTCATCTGTACATCTTAAAGTGCAATCCTCTTGATGCTTTCACCTACCTTTCTAGTAAGGAAAAGACTAATTTACCCTTCAAAAATCCGGCTTAGACTTTCCTTAATCGCACAGCCCAACTTCCAAAGGGCTTAACGCACTCATACGAACTCGGAATCGCGCAAATTTGGCGGCGTTGGAAAGACCATTCCAAGATATTTCCAACCATATCTGAAAGTACACCTAAATCATCCTGATCTAGGAGTTATGGCCGTTTGAAGTTGACAAAAACTCAACTTTTCCTAATTTAAACAAATTTTCCAGATTTTCATTCTTTCCAAAAATGGCTATTTCCAATTATTAGCTTCCTCCTAGTTATTTCAAATTGCGATATGTTACACTTACAAATATCCTTCAACGTTATCCTCTTCCGACTTTAACGTGATAATGAATATTTTTTGGCAAGTTACACTTCAAATTCTCTTTGATATTTGATGTGTCTTAGGTGCGCATTTCAGACGTCTTTGATGCTGGAAAATGCAATATGACACTAATATAGTCATCTGTACATCTTAAAGTGCAATCCTCTTGATGCTTTCACCTACCTTTCTTTGACCACTTGTATCTTTGTGGTGGATCCTATTTTTGTTGAGAAATATGAACAAGACATTGTTATTCAAAATACCAAGTTAACTATTTTTATCACAGGAATATCAAAGTATTTTCGTACATAAAGAAATGTCAGTCTTGGGCGCTTTTGTTATTCTAACTTTCCCATATTTGTTGAACATGATGACCTCTTTATATCCTTGTAAACCTGCATGCACAGAAAATTTCTTAGTTTTAAATGAACTAATATGTGTTGACTTCTTTGATTGCTTGCTCTTCCTCTTGCTATCTTCGGTTGATTGCTTCTAGCTTCCCGCTTCTTGGTAGACATAATATAGATCTATATTTTATACAAAAAAAAAAACTCAAAAAAGGTTTGTTTATCCTTTCTAAAAATAAGGTTTTTACCTTTCTTCTAATATAAAATAAAACGAAAGTTTTTTTGCTTCGTATAACAAAATTTTCTAAACTACGTTTGACTTGATTCTTGCTTTGACAAGATACGTAGGCAGCCTTATTTTGAGGTTCGGTCTAAGCAAGGAAAATTCTAGAAAGTCCTCACCACAAAAACTGGGGCAAAAAAATATATTTATTATTGAAATTTCCAATAAAAATGTTTCTCTTCCTTATTTTAAAATCTAAAAATAATAATAATTTTTTTCTTTAAAAGGATATTTTTTCTAAAAATAATAATTCTTGACTTGGTTGGTACCAACATATTTAGGAGTATGCATAGAGAAAAAGAAAAATGTTAAACTATTTGGCAAGACATACCAACTTTGTTGTCACCTATAGACTCCTTTTGGCACCTCTTGATATATTTATGTAATACTTGAGAAACTGTTTTGCTTAAGGTTAAGGCACAAACAAATTCGAACTCATGTTTCATGTGCATTGTGTGGTGATTGTTAGATATAAAATTCGATGACATGACATTGTTGATCTAGAACTTCGCCCGATTGTTGGTTGGAACGAAATTTTGAGCAACAATTAACTTGGGAAAAGATTATAGGCTTTCTTTGATCCTATTGTACCTTTCAAGCCTACCAAATGACATGTCGTCCATAGAACTCTCATTTTGAGCATAAAACCTTAAATGCACTATTTCTTTATCTCACCTCCTTGAGCGCACTATCAATTATCTACACAGTGTCAAAGACCTAAGTTGGGTAACAAAGTGAAAAGGCCAAATATTCGAAAGTTCAAAATAAAATGAAAAAGAAAAGCTAGAAAAACCTCTAACGAAAGGAGAGATAATGAAAAAAAAAGAAGAAAAAAGAAAATGAGGAGAAGCTTTTAAGAAAACAAATGTCAAATGCGAAAATGAAAAACAAATTGAGAGCATTGTGCAAATTTTAAGGAGGAAATAGTCACTTTATCCCAAATGAATATCTTACCTTTACCTAAGTCTACATTACAAGGCAATGACATGTCCTATTTTATCTCATTTTTGGTGTTCTCACATTAGTGGATACTTACATGAGGGCCAATCATATGGTATCTCAATCTCATGCATTGAACATCTTTCTGAGTGTGAGTGACTTTAAAAAAGGCCATACGATCTAAATTATTCGATAATATGTGAAAAAGGACTTTATTGATTGTAAGGGCACTTGAAACATGAGGATGTGAGTAATTCTAGTCTCTTAATTTATGCAAGATAAACTGATCTTGTTTAATACTTGAGAATTTTTGAGATACCATTTGAAATTATAGGAATTACTCAAAGTTGACCTCAAATTTGTCTGAAAGTAGTTGAAGGTGATTCATATGCATAATACTAAATACTAGGTAATTTGCCCGTGCTTTGCGCGGTCATAAATAATAAATGCATTAAACTTGCAAATAATCTTTTACTAATATTCATACATTTAAAAAAATGGATAAAATAAGTTCTTAAACTTTTTTTAGCAATATTCCAACATAAATTTTATTATTTCTCATTATCACATAACTGAAGAACCTCTAATGAATGAATTATTCCGGAAATAATAAATCACTGGTTCTTTAATTAACATTAAAAGGAAAATAGAGAAGAAAATAAGAATATATATACAAAGGCATTCCGTAAGAAAAGGAACACATTTAAGTTGCATAGATTATACAATTGTGATATATGTCTCAGGGAAAAATTCAAAAATTTGTTAACAGATTCCAAAAAGAAATTACGCTTGATCATGAAAGCAATTATAACTTTTCAACTTGCATAATGAATTTCTTCAATTGATAAGTGCGAAACTTATATATATATATGTAAAAATAGATAATATATAAGCTTATATATAGTAGTTTTAAGTTATAGAATTTTATATAGACTACTTGGAATTGAGTACATTAATTATTTTTTGTCACAATGAATATGCCTACTATATGTGTATATGTTTAATATAACTGGAGACAATAAACTTTGCGGAAACATAAACAACAGAGTTTATAATATATACTCAAAACAATCAATTAATATCATAAGCATTAATTAATGACTGTAAAAAAAAAGTACCGGGATATGTAAAAATAGAATGAAATAGAAAGGAAAAAATTGATTCCACTGAATGCACAGTGTCCCCTTAAGAAAATTACTCCCCTCTAATACCTGAGGTTTAAAGAATTAGATCCTCTCAGTATA
>NW_006239137.1:1639-7561 GCF_000226075.1 Solanum tuberosum | reverse complement strand
ATACACAAATATTTAATGGTGCAGAAGAAGAAGAAATTCAGAATATTCGTTGTTTTAAAATGAGAGGAAATCCCTCTATTTATAGACAACAAAGGGTAGTGTGAGCAAATGTTTATTGTGCCTAATCGGAAAGGTCACAACTCTTTGGAAATGTGACAACCCTTTAGAAAGGTCACAACCTTCAATAAACGTCACAACTCCTCATAAAAGTCACAACTCTTCCTAAAAGTCACAACTTTTCATGAAAAGGGAAGGCTAGTTTTGGAAATAAATAAATTAAAAGGGAATCCTTGTTTGTGGTGGCGCCACGTAGGCGGGCCTAGGATTCTCTTTTATGTAAATATATGATATGATTGGTACCAACTAAAGTGAAGATATTATCAAACATGAACCGATTACTTTCCTACAAGATTTAAAAAAAAAACAAAATCAAGAAACAGAAAAATAATTTTTGATTTATATGAACTATGTTTGACCTGATTCTTGTTATAAAAGATACGTAAGCAGTCTTACAATGTGCTCGGTCTCACAAAATAAAATTTTATATCGTTGAAAGAATGAAATTAGATCGTTTCTTTTTTATAAAAAAATCGAAACAATGATAAGTTAAAAAGAGTGTCAAAGTTCCTCAATTTTAAAAACTAGGGCATATTTTTATTTGTTAGAATAAAAAAAGTCACTCTTGTTACTAGGGAACAAACACCCTAGAGATATTTTAGGGAATAAACACCCTATCATCTTTCATTTTTAGACAACAAACGTCCTAATTGCATCTATGTCTTGCATTTTTCTTTGGTATAAGTATTCCTGATTTACGATAATAGCTTAAATAATATTTTTCTGCTGCAAACTAGGGCAAAAATAATGTTGTGGGGATTTTATTTTATGATTATGTTAAGCGAGATCTTCCTAAGTAATGAAATTAGTGTAGCAGGAACCTCCTGGACAATGGAAATTAGTGTAGTAGAACCCTCCTGGACAATGTGAATACAAGGACCCTCTTGGACAATGGGATTAGTAGGACACTACTACATAATGAGATTAGCAGGACTCTCCTCATAATGGAACTAGCAAGACCCTCCTAGACAATGGAATTAGTAGGACCCTCCTACATAATGGTATTAGCAGCACCCATCTCATAATGGGACTAGTAGGACCCTCCTACATAATGGGATTTAGATTAGCTAGACCCTCATATATAATGTGATGTAGATTAGCAGGACCCTCTTACATAATGGGATTAGCAGGAACCTCCTTATAATGAAAATAGCAGGACCCTCCTACATAATGAGATTTAGTTAAGCAAGACCCTCATAAATAATGGGATTAGCGGGGACCCTCCTACATAATGAGATTTACTTTAGCAGGACCCTCCTAAATATTGGGATTAGCAGGACCCTACTACATAATGAGATTTAGTTTAGTAGGACCCTCCTACATAATTGGATTTAGTTTAGCAGGACCCTCCTAAATAATGGGATTAGCAGGACCCTCCTACATAATGAGATTTAGTTTAGCAGAACCCTTCTAAATAGCGGGATTAGCAGGACCCTACTACATAATGAGATTTAGTTTAGCAGGACCCTCCTCATAGTGGGATTAAAAGGACCCTCTTACATAATGATATTAGATTAGCAGGATCCTCTTAAATAATGGGATTAGCAGGACCCTCCTCATAATGGGATTAGCAGGACTCTCCTACCTAATGGGATTTATATTAGTAGGACTATCCTACACAATGGGATTTAGATTAGTAGGCCCTTCCTACAAAATAGGATTTAGATTAGCAGGACCCTCATTATATATAATGGGACTATCAAGACCCTCCTCATAATGGGAAATAGTGGGACCCTCTTGGACAATGGGATTAGAAGGACCCTCCTACATAATGAGATTTAGTTTCGCAGGACCCTCCTACATAATGGGAGTTAATTATTTTCTCCTAGGATAAACGCTTCCTAGTTTGAGACCGTTATTTTTAATTTCTCCTAGGATAAATACTTCCTAGTCTGAGATCGTTATATTTTATTTTCTCCTATCATAAACATTTCCTAGTCGAAGATTGTTATTTTTTATTTTCTCGTAGGATAAACACTTCCTACTCTGAGACGTTTTTTTTTATTTTTTCCTAGGCTAAACACTTCCTAGTCTGAGACTGTTATTTTTTATTTTCTTCTAGATTAAAAACTTTCTAGTCTGAGATGTTATTTTTTTATTTTCTCCTAGGATAAACACTTCCTAGTCTGAGACCTTTTATTTTTCTCCCACGATAAACACTTCATAGTCTGACATCATTATGTTTTATTTTCTCCTAGGATAAACACTTCCTAGTCTGAGACATTATTTTTATTTTCGCATAGGATAAACACTTCCTAGTCTGAGACTTTTATTTTTCATTTTTCTCCTAGGATAAATCCTTCCTAGTATGAGTTTATTTTTGAAAATTTACATCTTCTAATAACTCACAAAAAATTTCAAGTGAAAACTGGGGCAAATTGTCTTTGTTTATTTCTTTTGTTGGTGATGGATTTCAGGTTTCTTCAAGCGAAACATGGATTTGAAATTCAAGAACAAAGTTTCAACACTTTTTAGAATGATCAATCCCTATGATAGCAAGAATCAGTTTCTTCAATGTATGCAGCAGCCTGGCTTCCTGACATAAATTTATATTCAGCATCGAGAAAACATGCAGTCATTCAAGAACATTTTCAAATTGTCATTTTGAAGAGTGTCAAAATCTCACTCTGAATGGCAAGTTAAGCCTCAAATTTAGTTTAATGATCAATATACTCACCCAAAAAATCAAGGTGATATATGAAAATCAAGACACAAGTGAAGACTAAAAGAGAAGCTTCATAGATAGGATCTTGTACTTTTATTTTCCTTTTGACTATTAGCTTTCATTTTTTATGTAAGAATAAGAACCGCGACCTGGAGCCTTGATGGAACCTCACTGAACTTCCAACTCATCACTTCATCTCCTTGAAATACACATGACCTGATTCACTTATTACCCGTGATATGTAGGATGTCCAAATCCAAGACTCGGTCGCACAATTTTTTCCTTCAAATACAAGTCCGGTCAAAATTTGTCACGTTATCTACTTCTTTGTCTGAAAACTCTTCGTATTTTCAGTAAAAAATGGGCACGCGTAATTTTTTACCGAACTTAAGGTATTACACCATTTTAGTACATAAATATTGCTTTTATATATAAATTAGATATTTTTCTTTTATCTTATTTTAGTAAGTTTATTTGAAAAGATTTAAAATAACAAAAAATATGTTTTGTTTTTATATTTAGTTTGATAAATAAGTAAGCTACTCATTTTTTCTTAGTTTAACAAATATTATATTATATTATTAAAATAATAATAATAATAACTTAACACTCCCTCACATCTTCCCACTACCCCAATCCACCTCCATTACCCTCAACCCCACTTCACCATATTACCCCCACTCCACTCACCTTAACCCCACTTCCCTCCCCATTTTTCTATAACACAACACACACATAAACTACGATAATAACACCCACACAAACACACACGAAAAAGGGACAGGAGATGAAGAATAAGAAAAGAAAAGAAACAACACACGCACACAAAGAGAAAAAAAGATCAACTACCAAAAAAATAGAAGAAAAAACGCACACAATCTGCATCGAAGTAAAAAATTATTTATATTTTTTCTTTCACTCACAAACAAAAGTTGAGGTTGAGGTTCACTTTCGTGGTTTCGAGCTCGTGGTTTCTTATTAGGATTTTTTCCTTTTCGTGAATTGAATTTTCGTCAAAAGGTACCATTTAATTTTATTGTATAGTTTCATTTTCATGATTATATAATATTTGATTTCAATGTTATGAAGTTGCTCGAATTTTATGTGTGTTTAATCTCATTGCTTTTTCATCTTGTACCATATGCTATTATTAATTAAGTATCTCTTGCATCCAATCAAAATTTACCAAATACCTGACAAAAACTATTCTAATAGTTTGTTTAGTCAACTCCATCTAAAATTAAAAATGTTCATCCTAGAAAAATTAAGATATGAAATGTTACACAATTTTTATTTTTTATTTTTAATGCTTTTTTGTCATGACTTGTAAATATACTAAAAATATGAATGCATCTATGTCGAATTTTAATATGAAATAACTTTATATTTGTTTCAGGTTTTAGACTTTTAATATGTAAATAGTGTTTATAAATATAAATAGTAGAGGTAGTTTAATCACTAATAATACACTTAAACTTTTTAGTAATAGGTAAAATAGTAGAGTAGTAAAATATATGACCCGTTTCAAAAGTCGGTTTCAATTAAGAATGTGGCTACACATCTTTCTTGAGACATTATAAAAAAACTCAAGGATGCGGTGACGCACCTTGTCCAAAAAAAATAATTTTTATTCATTAATTTAACATAAGACTTATTGATAAAATTATTGCGTGCGATGCGAAAAAAGACAATTTTGTCTCTAAATGTCAAGGCCAAGAATGCAGTTACGCATCTAGGTTGAGACCAAATAAAAGTTCAACAAAAAATATAAATGCGAACAAGCCATGCCCTAAAATAATATATCTAAAAATATTTTAAATAAGTATAAGTCAATAAAAGCGACCGTGCTAGAACCACGAGACTCGAGCCATCGGTCAATAGAATTTCTTACCAGAATTTCAAGTTTGCAAACAAAAAATAAAGAGTCATTTCCTTTTAATTAGGGATTAAAAAAGGGTGACTTGGAACACCATAACTCAATTACAGTGGCGTCTCTGAAAAAATTAAAAAAATCCCTAAATCAGTAACGTCACTTAAATCGGAAAAACACTTCCGTCGTGCGCAAAAAAGGGGTGTGACAACAATGGACTTCCTTCTCATGGAGGTACCAATACTGGTGGATTTGTCAAATAATCTTTGATGGTATCGAAAGCTTTTTGACACTCTTCAGTCCACACCGTCAGTGCATCTTTTTTAGACAACTTAAAGATAGGCTCGCAAACCCACTGTGGAATGAGCTATGAATCGACTGATATAGTTCAATCTTCCAAGGAAACTCATAACCACTTTCTTCATCTTCGGAGGTGGTAAATCTTGAATCGCCTTAAATTTGGTAGGATCAAGCTCAATTCCTCTTCTACTGACTATGAAACCCAATAATTTACCAGCTGGTACTCCAAAAGCACATTTAGAGGGACTTTATGATTACGTCATCCACAGACACTTCAATCTCCTTATGGATCATAACATGGAAAGCCGTCATGGCTCTCATGTATGTGGCCCTGACATTTTGAGACCAAATGGCATTACCCAGTAATGATACACACCCTAAGGTGTAATGAAAGTTGTCCTTTTAGCATCTTTTTATCCATCAAAATCTGATGATAACCCGCAAAGCAATCCACAAATGATTGCATTTCATGCTTAGCACAGTTGTCGATGAGAATGTGGATATTCGGTAATGGGAAATTGTCTTTAGACATGGCTTTGTTTAGATCTTTGTAATCAACACAGATTTTAATTGTACCATCTTTCTTAGGCATCGAAACAATATTGGCTAACCAAGTTGGAGACTTAGTAACCTCCATAACTTTGGCTTGAATCTGTTGTGTAACTTCTTCTTTGATTCTCAAACTCAAATCTGGCTTCAACTTCTGAGTTTTCTGCTTTACTGGACTGAAATCTGGATTGATCGGCAACTTGTGAGAAACAATATATGTGCTCAACCCGGGCATATCATCATAGGACAAACCAAATACGCCGATGTACTGCTTAAGTAAACTGATGAGCTCTTCTTTCTGAGTTTCTGTGAGATGGACACTATCCTGGTTTCTTTAACACTTTCTTCATCTCCCAAGTTCACGGTCTCAGTCTTCTCTAAATTTGGCTTCTCTTGCTTCTCAAACTATTTCAATCATTCT
>NW_006239137.1:0-599 GCF_000226075.1 Solanum tuberosum | reverse complement strand
CACATATTCTAATTTTACCATCTTTCTTAGGCACCGAAACTATATTGTCTAACCTCCAGAACTTTGGCTTGAATCTGTTTGGTAATGTTTTCTTTGAATCTCAAACTCAAATCTGGCTTGAACTTCCGAGTTTTCTGCTTTACCAAACTGAAATCTGGATTGATCGGCAACTTGTGAGAAACAATATATGTGCTCAACCCGGGCATATCATCATAGGACAAACCAAATACGCCGATGTACTGCTTAAGTAAACTGATGAGCTCTTCTTTCTGAGTTTCTGTGAGATGGACACTATCCTGGTTTCTTTAACACTCTCTTCATCTCCCAGGTTCACGGTCTCAGTCTCCTCTAAATTTGGCTTCTCTTGCTTCTCAAACTATTTCAATCATTCTGCGTGGTGTTCCGAAACCATGGTCTCTTCATCATATTCCTCGAACTAATCAACATTTATGTCATTTTGCTCACTCAGCTTATGACATGACATGATATTGGTAGGTTTTAAGTTATTTTTACTCAAATCATAAATAATTCATGTCAGATTAACAAAAATTAAAACAAATTTGTAAGTTGTGAATAAATAGATTTAAGCAATAGAGGAG
>NW_006239136.1:1093147-1110059 GCF_000226075.1 Solanum tuberosum | reverse complement strand
TAAGAATCCTTCAAAACATGCATAACATAGTGTCTTCTAGGACATGCATAACATACGAAGATCACGCAACTCATACTCATATGCAAGCTCCAAAACATGAACAAGCTACTAGGAACTCTTTGGTTTCAAGCTTGAGTAAGAATATAAGGAAAAGATAAGGATATCAACAACCTTACTACTCACTCATCATCCCCCACTTAGGGTAAACCCATCTAAGAGCACATTAGAGTAACCAAGAGAATTATCACTTACCAATTAAGCACAATGTCCCCCTCTTGGGATCAAGTTATCTAAACTCCTTTAATCATTGCCTCCTTCATCTCTAGGTAGGAACCATTCTCCACTAAATCTTCAATATACTCCCTTAGGTGAGGATTTCAAGAATCCAAAAAAATGAGTATCTATACCACTCCATTTTATATCTATCACCCAAAGTGGTTCTCAACATGGAGAACTCAAGGAAGTTCAATCTAGAAATATTAAGGGCACTCAAAACCTTACCATCTAGGCACATTATCCCCCACTTGGGGTGAGCTTAATCAACTCTTTATCACATCTTACCCTTATCATCACCTTTGCTATAACTTTCTGCTCAACCATGCGTAGGTATTATCTAAACACCCTCTTGAATGACCATACTTAAGATCAACCTTACAAGACAACTATCCTCTTTAGAGTTGGTCAACATCTACTCTCTTGTCCTTCCCATGAACTAAGGGGTACATGCAACTCTCTAAGTTAACCTTAGAGCAAAACACTATCCCAACTCATAGAACAAAGCCCCTTTTTCCGTTTTTAGGGCAAGCCTACACAAAAACTCCGATTCACACAAGCACAACCATGAAGCATGACTAATAAGAAAAAAAACAACTTTCAACTCACACTAGTTACCACATTCCTTCAAAACTCCTCAAATATACACCATGACTTTCTACTATCATTACCCATTACCATAAAGCAACTCATCAACCTACAAAAGATTTCATTCTTACCATAGCGACTCTTATCATATGAGAACTATACCACCATATAACATTTTCAATGTAATGCTTCCAACCTCATAGGTCACATATAGCCATGATTGTCATCACTATACGATTTCCAAATCTACCTTTATATATACTCATATAGTGACCACATCATAATAAGCATTAAAACTCACCTTTTCTTCCCTCGATCCTTGCAACATCACCCCTTCCAAGTAATCACCTCTAGAAGACCACCAGACAAGGAAAAATAAGAGAGAGAGATTATATGGAGTTAAGCTCTACGGTACGACACAAGAGTAATGAAGAAAGTGAAACTTCTATTGTCCTATAGCCTCTCGATCATAGATGTGTCATGACTAACACCGATGAACAAGACTCTACTAGACAATGGCTCATGAGACGTTGAATCATAATACCATTTTCATAACCTTATGCTCTGATACCAAGTTTGTAACGACCCGAGAGCACCCCTTAGCCGTTACCAGCGTATTCGACCTCTCGGAGGTCTTATACAAGCCCTTAGCATTCGTCATGGCATTAATCATAGAAAAATAGCAGAAAATTTAAAACTTTTTAATAAAATAACTCAAGACTTAAACAGTCACCTCATTTAAACCTTTAATACAAAATCATAGTACTACGTCTCAAGGTAGCCATCTTAAAACACGACTACAACACAAGAGGGATATATCCCCTATAATACAAAAGAAACTACTATCTAGTACATTGAACTTAAGGAAACTCTTTCACATAAAGGTCCTTGAATCTTTAAGAACACACCCGAACTTGGGAATAGTAAGCCAAGCTCATCACTTCTAGGAAAGGCCCTTTAGCCACCACCACCTACACTTGGTGTAAAAAGATGAAAAAGAATGGTGTTACTACAAGAATGCACTAAGGATGATAACCATGCAAAACATGCTTTTAAAAGGACATTTAGTTGGGAACCATGCATCATGCATATTTAGAGAAACTTCAAGAACATTTAGTACAATAGGAATAATATAAACCACATACACTATCATACACATGGAAACCATTCATAATAGCACATAGAGCCAATTACAACATTTTAGGCTCATTCAATGCATACAATACATTACCTTCCTCTTTATCTTAACTCCTTTCCTCAAGCAACCCTTAGGGAATACTTGGTGCAATGTATCACCTTAAGGTTTCCAAGGGTGAACTTACATATAGCCTTCATCAATCTAACCACATATATTCATAGAGTCATAAGTACACTATAATACATAGTCTTCACATAGGAACCATCACCTAAGACAACCCCCAAGTCATACTAGTGCAATGTGCAAGTAGCATCCCATAATACTACTCGCACCAAGTGTTCCTAGGAAGCCACCATAGACTAGGTACATCATATTCAACAAGTCATAACATCTTCATTTAACATTAGACATAAGACCAACATACTTCATAACATCATATCTTACTCATTCCTTTACTACATCATTAGTCATAACCCATTTAGTTCATATCATAGGTAAACCACCCTCACAACCCCTTCAAAAGCTCACTTATGCAATGTACACATGAAGTCCCATACCCCAACATATACTAAGCAAACCCATTAAGAAGTCATAAGTGTAATACATATGCATAATCATACTTCATGTCTTGACATAAGTAAAGTCAACCTTAACATGCTTTCATATTAACATACCTAGACCATAGTCTTCATTACATAAAGAACCTAATCATAACCTCCCTTAGAGTCCACTTGTGCAATGCATAAGTAGGGTCCATAGTCCTACCTATACTAAGTAACTCTTCAAGAAATCATGACTAGAGTTCATATTGTTAATCTTAGTTCATTTCTTAACTTTCAGGAGACATTGCCATAACCGACATAGACCATGTGACCTACATGGAATCCGGTGTTCTACTCCCACACCGAAAAGAGAGGATACTTCTTGCCAAAGTAGGACCTACATACATAATAGCTATCTAGTGGATCCACTAAGCTAATACCTACGAGGGCACGTAGTTATGGAACAAGGATATTGCTATTAGAAAATCTTGACTTACTAAGTGTGGAGGTTTCCATCTCATGAGACAGCATCTATGTTGGGAACCCGGACTTGCTTAACGTGAAGGTTCTCTTGTGGGAAGCCGGACTTGCTAAACATGAAGGCCCCACTCTCATTTTTCATGTTCAGTCGATGCTAAGCTCCAACTCCCTTTTTAAACATTTTTTAGCCTTTATTTAACATTAGTTCATAAAATAGGCTTTAGGGACTTAATCCCTCATATCATATAGCTCAAAGGTTTCTAAGATAAGAATGAACTTTCATCATAGTACCTACATTAAGTAAGAATGATATTTCACATAGTCATACCATATTCATAACACAGTCTAGTTTAGAGTACAATTGAGGAAACCTTTCAAGAGACTCACTTTCACTAGACTATCTAAACCTTATTCATTCATTCATGTGTGTGTATACATATGTGAGAAAGCCTTTCACAAACGCACCTTTATTCAACACATATTCATTCCTTGCTAATCATACACTTTGCATGCATAATGAGATGTAAGGGTGCATATAAGAGTTAACCTTTCAATAGACACCATAACACATCATATTCATAGCTATACATGAAGAGTGTGCTTGTGCATATTGGTCCTCATAGTGACATAATAGTAACAACATTGATATTGAGTGCATTTCCCTTCAAGGGACCACATCACATTCACAATGTCCCCAAATCATACGCAATTCTAATATAAAGCCATTAGGGATTGTAGACCACACACCTACACTTCATTATAGGATACAAGGACACATTTAACATTGAATAGGTACTCTTAACATGTATATGATCACACATTCATATAGGGGTCATTCCACAATAGTACTTAACATAATCAATCATGTAGACCACACCTTCTCCCTAACATTATGATTCACATTATACTCCTCATCATCAACACACTCTAAACATCATGCTAGCATTGAAGATTTCATACATAACCTTATAGCACAACTTCATAAATATATGCATCATAATCATCATTTCACTTCACATCTATTGCCTTCAGGGAAATGATCTCAACATGCATAGATAGAAAAGAAGTAAACACCGCAACCACAAGTGGACCAGACCACACAACATCAATTCTCATACTATAGACTAGAAGTTAGGTCAACTTAACAATTCTCCAAGCCATGATCACAATGGATCAATCCTCAACAATTCATAATCAATTGACGCAGATAGCAATAAGAATCAATCAATGTAAGTCAATAACATAAACATAATCTAAGTACAATTCTACAATCAAAGGGATCAACCCATAACTTTGCCCATAAGGCCATAATTCTGAACTCATCAATATACCAACAATTCAACATGAATAAGTATAGATAATAATAGGAAACACCAATACAATTTAATCTAAACATAATTTCACCAATAGAGATTATATTCACAAAGACCCACATCATAGGCCAATTTTCGAGAATTTGTGGATCATGGATTCTTCAAGAATTCCTTTGAAAATTATCTTAAAAACCTTAATTCCACATTAATTCATCAATATAATGATTTAGAAAATTGTTTGACAAGGAACGCATGTTTAGATTGAAAATTAGGAATTTTGGTCTTTGAATGTCTTTTGAAATCTTTGATAGAACTCCTTGAATGAGAGGTTATTCAAGAATCAAGAGTTACCACACCTTAATTATTGAAGACCCATGAAATTGAAGAAGAAATCATTTGAAAACCCATCTTCTAGCTTGAGCTTCATCAAGAACTTCAATGGGGTTTATCAGAGAATCTATTTTTAGAGGGAAGGGTCAATTTGAAGAATGGGGTCTAATTTTAGGTTTTGGGATTTTTAACCAACTTAAAATACCCTAAAATAGGTAGAATAATCGTTTATAATAATTCCCCCAAAGTACCCCAACTACCCCTCACTTAGTTAGACCTTTTAAACAAGTCAAACTTGAGTTTTATTTTTGCATATTTTGTCGGGATACAAGTTCGCGACGCGGAGGTGTTCCCACAAGTTTCATAAATTAAATTTCGAGTCAATAGAGTCCGCCACATGTCCGCGACGTGGACCAAACTTTTGGCCCTTGGTGGAGCTAGTCCGCGAAGCGGACATGCTCCCTCCATGAGCAACTTCAAGCTGCCTTAGCAAATTGTTTGGCCAAGGGTTGGGGTCCTCCTTAGGGACCCTTAGGGTGGTCTCGGGGAGTTGTACCCGAATGTTTTGACCCTAAAAACATTTATGAAGACACTAGGGTAACCTCCACTGATTTTAGACTCCAAACAACACATTAAAACATGAACAACATACTAGAACACACCAACACGTAAAAGACTAGTTTCCGTACATCGTGGTCGTCCCTTGACGTTTGACTTCCAAACTCCTTCAAACTAAATAAAAAGGCTATTATTCATTATTTTAACAAGTTATTATTGCATAAAATCCGTGTGAGGCTCTACTTTATTATATTTTATTTTGAGGGTTGTTACAGAAATTAGGTTTGCTTAAAAAGGCATCCCGAAGAGTTCAAAGTAATCATGAACTAAGGCATGCTTAAAGATGTATCCCGTAAGTGTTCAAAGATCTTAAAGATAAGGCTATCTTGCATTCAAGATGATGTTTATGAGTTATGTTTTTCCACTATTTTATGATGAGGTTTAAATTTCGTAAAGTGCATGCTTTCTAATGAAATGTCCCTTTAATCATTTTTTGAATGTTTTTATGCATAGGTATCCCACATAGTGCATTTTTGTACTAACTCCTACTTTTCCTACATTTTTCCTAAGTGTAGTGTCCAGTTCTCCAGGTGATCATTCTAGTGGCTACTGCTTGGACTTGACTATCTTACGAGCTCGTTTGTGAGTCCTCATGGTTCGGGGATGGCTATTTCTCATGAATTTCCCTGTTTGGACATGTTGTATGCTCTACGCCCTATTTCATTCAAACATTCTAATAGATGGCTATATTGAGATTTATTGTCTAGACTTCCGCTTTTCTTTTATGAAGATTTTACACTTGAACTATATTTTTACTCTAAATGTCCTATTTCTTATGTTATGATAACTAAGTGGGTTGTATGGAGTCCTTCGGGAGTCTATACGCCATGTTACATCTGCGAGGTACCCCTGGGTCGTGACAAACTTGGTAATCAGAGAACAATTTTTAGAATGATTCTAGGATGACGTCTCATAAGCCATGTCTAGTAGAGTCTCGTTCATGGGTGTGATGCGCGCCACATTTATGAATGAGAAGATACATGATGACTAGGGAATTTCAGTTCTTTCATTACTCTTAAGTCGTGCGATAGAGTTTAACTTTATAAGGTCTTTCTCCTTATCATTACTCGATGGTCTACAGGATATGACTACTCGAAGGGTTTTCGCAAGAAGGAATGAGGAAGACAATGTGAATCAAAGAGCTTTTCCTCAAGCCCCTCAATCTCCGATTGTTCCTCTAGTCGAGAATGTTACTCATGTTGAGTTAAGGGCGACTATTCAAGTTTTGGCTCAAACCGTGACTGCTCAAGCCAATAAAGAGGTGATTGCTCCCGTGAACCCTAATGTGAATTCCAAAGTGGAGGAGGATCCTAAAGGGTTTATCGATGAAGTTTAGAAGGTACTTGCTATTATGGGGGTGACTTCGATATAATAGGCAGAGTTAGTAGCTTACCAATTATAAGATGTTGCTCAAGTGTGGTATGATAAATGGATGGAAGAAAGGTCGGTAGGAGCGGGCCCCATAGAGTGGGAAGTGGGTAAATTGGCGTTTCTTGATAGGTTCTTTCCCCTTGAGTTGAGGGTAGCTAAGATGCAAAAGTTTATTAACCTTCATCAAGAAATTATGAGTGTGAAGGAGTATGCTCTAAAATTCACTAAACTATCCAAGTATGCTCTAACTCTAGTGGCTAATTCGAGGGCGAAGATGAATAAGTTTGTTATGGGAGTGTCCGACATTGTAGTAAAAGAATGTCGAACGGCAATGCTTATCCAAGATATGTATATTTCATGTCTCATGGTGCAGGCCCAACAAATGGAGGAAGAGAAACATAAAGAAAGGAATGGGGAGGTGAAAAGAGCTAGGATTGGTTATGGGAAATTCTCTAATGCAAAGTCTGAGGGACAAGGATGACCTAGACTTCAACCAAGATTTTCGGCCAGGACTTCCCCAATGCCCCTAGGTATAACCAAAAGTGGGTGTTTAACCCTAAACCTCAATGAGAAAATGGTGGTGGATCTTATGTGACTAGGTCTAATTGTATGAAGTGTTGAAGAAAGCATGATTGTAACTTCCTAGCTATCATGGATGGTTTCTATGGTTGTGGTACGAGTGATCACCTAATGAGATATTGCCCAGTGCTTATGGCTAAAGGGAGAGAGAGAAATCAAGCTCTTCCTAGTGGTTAAAACTCCAATGTTCCCAAGTAAAATCGCTTCTATGCACTCCGGTCTAGGGATTACCATGAGAGTCCTCCAGATATGGATATCGGTATGTTGAAAATTTTCCTTATAGATGTATATGTTTGATTAGATCCAAATGTTGCTTGCCTTTTGTGATGCCATATGTGGCAATAATATTTGATATGCTCCTCGATGAGTTATTAGAACCGTTTAATGTCTCTTCCTCTGTTGGTGTTTCTGTGGTGGCTAAGAGGATATATGGAAGATGCATTGCTTTCCCCTATCCCATAGAGTTTCTCTTGTAGATTGGGTAGAGCTTGACGTGTTTGATTTCGATGTTAGTCTTGGTATGGATTGACTGCTCTTTTGTTATAGTGATTGTAGAACCCATTTAGTCAAAAATAGTTAGCTCCTCAATGTGTCTATCATAGAGAAGAAGGAGGGAAGTTCTATGCCTTGAGATTATTTGTTCCTTACATGAAAGTTAGAAGGATGATTACTAAAGGTTGTTTTTTCCCACCTAACTAGGGTGAGGAAAGTAAACGGTGTTTAGCCAACTTTAAAAAGGGTTAGTTATCTGTCTAAGACTAATCTTAGGTCGGGTTACCACCAATTAAGGGTGAGCGGTGAAGATAGTACAATGACGACCTTTTGAACCCGGTATGGTCGTTATGAGTTTTTGGTTGTGACGTTTGGGTAGTGTGGCACATGTTGAAGATTATAAGAAAGAATTAGTTTGAAATGTTCATAGGTAGGGCCGGTTAATTATTCAATTAGGGTACTCCACCAAGGGTGGTGCTATGGTTACAATAGGTCTGAATTGTCTTTAGTGGCATGTGAAAGTTAAGCAAGGGCTTAATCCAATTTTAGTTGACTAGAAAGGGAGCGGTGCTTAAGAGATTAGTAGAGGCTTTCTTTCAAGGGGGAGATGGAATGCTTGGGTAGCAAGGTTGTTGAGTGTCCCTAATGCTCATGATTTTGATATTTCTTAGAAATTCCACCCATGAATGGTGTAATGAGATTTGGCAAGAAGGGAAATCTTAGTCCCCGATATGTGGGCCCATACCAAATTTTGAGGCATATTTATGAAGTGGCCTACGAGTTAGATTTGCCAAGTGAGGTGGCCTTGGTACATCCGATGTTTCATGTCTCTATTCTCAAGAAGTCTGTTGGAGATACGACATCCACAATCCCCTTAGAAGGGTTGGGGGTTTATGAAAGTCTTTCATATGAGGGAGTTCCATTAGAGATTCTAGACCGGCAAGCTAAGAGGTTAAGAAACAAGGAAATAGCTTCTGTGATGGTTTTGTCGAAGAACCATCTGGTTGAGGGTTCTACCCGGGAGACATAGGCGAATATGAAGTCCCACTATCCTCATATTTTTCCTTCTACTCCTACTCTAGCTTGAGGTAGGTAGTTCCTCTTGAGTTTTCCTTGTTTTGGGAGTCATGTGTTTTATTAGAGTTTTTCCATGTTTTCCCTATGTACTCCATGTTCTTGAGGAATGTATGTTTAGCAAGAAAATGAGTTTTTATGATTGATTTTCCTCATGTTGTGGTGCATTGATTAAAATTTTCCTATATGCTTTATGAGATGAATTTTTGAACATGCTTTAATTATGTTGTTGAGAGTAAATTGCACAAGGGCTCCATTAGATTATTTTGAGCATGCTTTTAGTGCGTAGAAGATAAGTTCTCCTATGAAAATGATATGTGTTGAGATATTATGTATAATGATTTGTTAGATCTAGTTCCTACTTCCTTGTGATGTATTGAATATGTTTGGGTTGGAGTTGATGTTTCCTTCTTTGAATTGTGCATTATTTTAATGTTGCATGCATGATGGGCTGCTAGTCTTGAGTCTTGTGTCTAAAAGCGTGTTTAGGATATCATTCAAGGACGAATTATCCCCAGGGGGGAGATAATGTACCACCTCAAAATCTAGTAGACTAAACAAGGGATAAGTGAGAGGGCTAGTGCAATACCTCGTATCCGAAAAGGGGGAGAACTACGAAAATACTCAATAGCACAAGCTCCACCCACAGAACCATTTACGATCCATAGGTGGGACCACAAGCCGGGGTGAAGGAACCGTGGTTGGACAAAAAGTTCCTTACCATGAACCACGCCTGCCTAGGATGGGCCGTGGGTCCATCCACGGTCTGTGGCTCATGGTCCATAGGTCGTGGTCTGGGCAGTTATTTTAAGGGCAATTGGGTCTTTTCTAGTAATAATTAAATCAATGTGGTATCATTTTTCCTAAGTCTAGGACACCTATATAAGCATTTTTAACCTCCAAAAGCCCTCATTCAAATCACTCAAAAGAATTCCCAAAACTCCTCTCACATATTCTCTCTCTAGCTCTTGAAGAAAAAGAAGATGAAGGAAGTTGGAGCTAGGGTACAAAGAGCAAGTTTATTCACACCAAATTCATTGGGATTTTATTGTTATGGTGTGGTAGTCTTCATCCATTGATAAATTTCATCCATGAAGACCCTTCAAAATCCTAATTTCAAAGATAGAAATCCCAAAATGTTAGGGTTTGATTCCAATGTCATGGGTTCCTTTCAAAAACAATCCTAATGATTGAATTATTTTTATATTAAACATGAATTTATGATTTCCTATGTTTTATATGATGAATCTCCAAGAACCCATGAAATCCCCATATTTCTCAATTGTGATCTTATAATGTGGGTCTTTGTTTATGAAAGGAAAATGTTATGAAATTATGCATGTAGTGATTAGGTTACTTGAGTTATCATGATATCCATGTACAATGTATGAATTCTAGATGTGTTGATTGAAACTGAGCTTTGAACCTTGAATAGGCAAACTATGAGAATTATGCACGCTTTCATGAAATCTATGTAATTGCTTTTTAAACACTTTGAAAGTGAATTCTTCATGATTATGATGTAGTTGTTGTATTGTTAAAAGGACATTCTCATATACACACCTATACATGACTAACGATGGTTCTAGGATGGAAAAGCTTTCTCACCTAATTGAATCTAAATTCAAGTAATCATAGACGGTGAATGGTTTTCTCACGCATGATCTAAAGAGTTTTCTTAGTTGATAAAACTTGAATCGGTAGGCCAAGGGCTCCCTTTAATGTGTAATTAAAGAACTATCTTAATTGATTTGTCTTGAATCGGTAGGCCAATGGCACCCTTTAATGAGTAACGAATGAGCCATTCTAGTGATATACCTTGGATTGGTAGGACAAAGTCGCCCTTCATTAGTACTGGAGTTAAGTCAAGTTTTCATAACTACTCCGTGGGAATGTAATGCTTAACACCGAGTGGATATTGTATGATATGGAAGATCTCCCGTAGTAAGGGCAGGGTATCTAGAAGCAATCTCTTGAGATGGAAGCTTCCCCATAGTAAGGTCGGGTTTATAGTAGCAATCTCCTTATCCCATAAACTATGTTCCCCCATAGGTTATTTAGCTAGTGGATCCACTTAAGCTAAAGTTATGGTTCTACCTTAGGAAAGTAGGACAACCCTTTTCGGTGCGGGTAACACCGGCTTCCATGTTATGTTCACATAGCATCATGTCAGTTAAGGCTTATTACCATATTAACAAGAAGTTTAATCATTAACTTAGGCTTGCTTAAAGAGGCATCCCGAAGTGTTCTATAACGACCCGAGAGCACCCCCTAGTCATTACCGGCGTATTCAACCTCAAAGAGGTCTTGCCCTTAGCTTTCTTCATAGCATATATCAGAGAATAAAATCACGAAAAATTTAAAACTTTTACTTTGGAAGTTCAACTTCACTTCATATATGAAAACTATAATCTAATTTTGTCACAATGCACCATCTAGACATAGAAGTATCGAAAATGGGACTTAGCCTTTACATCAATAAGAAGTCTTGCAAATAGGAAGTACAACAATGTCTTTCAACATAAGCAAAGCACTAAACATAGAAGTTAGATTATAGGGTCTTGTCCTCGGACTTGAGGTCTCACCAACTTGGGGAAGCAACTCCAAGTGTCTTGAGAAGTAAGCTTGAATCCTCAACGGCCCAAACCTAAATGTTTGGGAAAAGGGAGAAAATATGTGTTAGTACAACACACGTACTATGTATGGCTACTATGCATAAAAATGATTGAAACATGCATAAAATGACATTTTATTCATAACATTCTTTTTGCCAAGTAAATCCAATATGCACACAAATTAAGTATCATAGTCCAAACCAACATAATATCATCCCGACATGTAGACAACCCAAGCAATACTAGGGCATTGCAAGGAATAGAACCCCATAACCCTATTCAAAGCCAAGTATCACATTAAGCAACACTACAAGAAAAAAGGCTATTAGGGAGGGGAAATCTAGTCCCTAAAAATCTTATTCTGGTCCCTAATGGATAGTAACGACTTGAGAAATCTGGTCGCCACTCGTCGCAATAGGCTTCTTCGCTAAAAGCCAATAACGACGGGTATTTATAGCTAGTCCCTAAATGTTTGTTGCGACCAGGTTTATTCTGGTCCTAAAAGACCTTTAGGGACCACATTTCTAGTCCTTAAATTGTTGTTTGAGCCATACTTTTTGGTCCTTAAAGACTTTTTAAGACAAGGCATTTGGTTGTTAAAAGATTAATATTTCTGATCCTTAATAAATATATAATCTTTATTGTACTATTTTCTTAAATACTTCTTTATAATATCAAAATTCAAATGAAAGTAGACAAAATATGAATAATTCCATGCTTTCATATATATATATGATTAAATTACAAAAAATGGATTAGCATCCCATATGTAGAAATGTTGCATGATACTATCACATGTTTCATTCATTGCACAAAATGTAAACAATTTCCCTACAGTCACTGCAAAATGATAACCAATTTGGGTCTTAAAATCTTGCATCTTGACTTTTAAATTCATTTTCTATTTTGGTCTGGAACTTCTAAGCTCTTCAAGTCTTCAAAACCTGTTAAAAAAGCACAATACATACTGTTAAACAAGGTTTAGACCATATAGCAGATTCAAATTGCAACCTATGTATTTAACGTTAGGATTAAGTACTCATAGCAAAGTTCTAAGAATTATTAAATATGCCAACTGTAAATAAAATATAGCTTCAGATTGATGGACCAAATATCAAAAATAAAATCAGAGTAAATGATTTTATACACTGCTTAAGTTGGATACAAAAATATAAAACAAGAGTAAATCCCCAAACTGATAAAACCATTGAACTTTGCTTGCGCTGGCAACTCAGACTACAAATTCACATGCAAAAGATTTTTTTTTTCCATTTTAAATATGGCCTGGGGATAACTTTTGTCCACTGCATCTACTAATACATGACGAAGTTTCTTCGGGTCACCCTTCTCAACCTCTATAGTAAATTTACAAGATGGAATGACATGCTGGTACATTTTTTTGGAAAAAGTAGACACATGCCTAGAGAAGTTATAGGCTAACACGCAAAGCATATATACTTACCTCAAAATGTTAAGAATACAATAGATGAACCCACAAATTAACAGAGGCTAAAAGAAATAAACCAATTTTTTTTTAATGTTACCTTTTATCATTAACAATAAAAAGATAAACTTGTCACTTCTCAACTCAAAATCATGATATGCTTCTGACTCTATGGAGAATGACATAGAATATTGTAAATTTCTTTCCAGCTGATCCACGCCACTAATACACTGGAAACTAAACAAGGAGTGAGATAGTTACATCTATCAAGTCGAGGGATAACATATGCAAATAACCTGACAACAACACCTCTGTCCACCTACCAGAGCTACAAAAAATTTAGTAATTTGACACCTGATAAGTCCTCCGCAACAATCAACCCTCGCCCGCCACCCTACCTACCTAAATAGCAGCAAAATCTTCTCCTTATTACTAAGATTTATTCCAACACAAGAGCGGCGATATTTTGGAGATTTCCGAGCAATTTAGCCTAAAACTATTCCACGAGTCCACTAGTTACCTTTCTTTCCAAACCATATAGGTTTCTGCACATGTATGTACTTCATACACTACAGACAAGTGCTCAGTTACAAATACATGATAACCATCAAAAAAAAAAAATTCTCTACTATATAAATCAGAAAAGAAATACATTTCAACAAATAATAATCAGAAGAAAAAAACTCACGATTTTCATTAGCTCAACTATTGCCAGCTTCCTTTCCATCTATATTTGATGGCAAACTGTGATCATGTGGTCAAACACCAGCACACAAACGCATATTAGGTTTTCCAATTACAATAAAAGCAGGTCCATTATTAATAAACACAGTGATAATTCATAAGAAGAGATAATAAAATAAGTATACTGAAAGAAGGAAGATACATAAAGTACTTAAGAAAGCATTGGGAATTCTAACTTCTAGTATTGAGTTACACAATCCTACTAAATTAGCATCTACAAATAGATTTTATATGGAGAGATAACACAATGCTTGTGTGGATGAATGTGAAGTTTGAAAGACTAATTACGTATTTAAGTTCCTTCTCAGTTTTATCACAGAAAATATAACCCAAATAAAATATATATAAATTAAATGCGAGCAACACTTTTGTTTTTAGTGAAAGTAATTGAAATGATGATTTTGATAAATGCATGCTCTCTCTGATCCCATAACTTCTACAGGTAACCATTTGAGTACAAACATCATAAGACTCTCATTTCTGTCAACCCATGGTGTATGTGTAAAAGTTATTTGTAAGAGAGAAAAGAGCCTAGAATGGAAGCGAATGCAACACTATAAAGTGCAAGCGGAGTAGAATATTAATAGCTTAAAAGAAAAATCATTGAACTCATTAAGTATAATACTTTGGGTTCCTTTTCATTATTAGACAAGAGATCCTTCAATACTGCCACCATTTTCTGCCATATTAGAAGACGTCTCTGATACATATGTGCTTATAAAGTCATTGAATAAGTTTTTGAACTATGGGAATAAGAACTAAGCGTCGGTTGCTTAGCTTCTAGTTACGCTATTAATCAAGTTATTGTCAATTGAGAAGTTTCGGGATAAAGAACTATGTGGCACCACCTAAGAAACATATTGTCTATCTAAAACAGGGCACTCCACAGTTTACCTGTTGAGGATTTCACTGACCAGTTTCGAAATGTTATAAGGGGTCATGGGAAAAGAGAAGTAAAATGTATATACAGGGATATCGAGCATAGTAGGAAATGCAATTATGCTTTTGTCGATGGCCTTGTTCAAATATCCATATTAAAATATCGTTTATTTGGCCATGTGGCTCCCTTTCAACAAGGTTCTCAAACAAGAAATATTAAAGAAGATAAAAATATAATAACTCTTCCTTGTAGAGATATAAAAAATAAGGACAATCAAACAAAAGAAGAACATTAAGAAAGTCATTCGTCTATACCATATGAACCTATCACGACAAAAAGAAAATGGTCTACCGAAGGTTCGGAAGGATTAACTTCAGTGAGTTGAGCACAATCAAAGGAGGATGGAGTACTACTTGGACATAAAGAAAATAGTGTGCTGAAGGTTAAGAAGAAACACATTCAGTGAGTTGGGAGGAAGCTAAATGAACCATTTGGTTATGGATGGGTGAATTGCTAGCTTTCTCCAGTTATCATTCATACAATTTTCTTTGATATGTTCTCATAGATATGCTTGAAGAAGTACAATGTGCGTATATAGTTGAATTATCCACTACAACTTTCACATTCTTGCTAGGACTTGGGGAGTATCGCAAATGAGTTAGACATACCTCTCGTTAATCTCTTCATTTTGTATTTCTTTGTCAGGACATACTGTCCAGCTTTGTTGACTTAGCACAGTATTAATGTGCTCAATGTATACTAATTCTATGAATCTGATGAACATAAAGGAAGTTTAAAGGGAAATGCAGTTCTGGAAGGAAAAAAAATGCAAGCAACACAATACAAATGAGGATTAAGATTTAACAAAAACTAAAAGGAAACTTCACGGCAAGAGAAATACAAAAGGGAGGACAGATACTCACAACATTCTAGGGTTTAAGTTTTGATGAATCTCATGTGTAATTAAGGATCACATTTATAACCATAATATCATATACTTTAGAGATAAATTTACCTCAAACAGGCATCTAATTGATTTGTTCACAGAACCTTTAATCCGAAACCTGAAAATACATAGTTGACTTCGTTAAGAGAAAAAGTATTTACACAGTGAAATTCTACAAAAGAAACACAGGGATTCTAGTTTAACTACCAAGTAAAAGAAACAAACAACAAAGTTGAGCATGAATATATGGTTCCACACTCACTGCGACAATGAACAATTGGAAACCAACACACCACACCTCTTGAGAATCCAACATAACACATACGAAGGCAAAACAATCTTAGACCACTGATTGAATTACATAGAATTTCAGAAAACCCATTTTAAGGAATCAATAAAATAGAAAATTACCTATATTGCCTTGATTATTGCAGTTCTTCCAAAGCCTAGCTGCAACCTTCTTCATCAAATCGAAGGAGCCGTACTTAAAGGGGGCTTTCTCATGACCCACATCTCCATCCTCAAAATTCTTTAATCAGGGGAGACAAAGCATTCAACGCCGAATAACAATAGTGAGGATATTAGGGTTTACAGATTTTATCGCTTTTGGGAAATATATTTGACTACAACCCGAGAAATGAATTTTTAGAGAGGTAAGAGGCGCCTTTTGTCCGCTAAATTTAGATTTAGAGACTAGTTATTTCTTTAATATAGAGACCATATTAGGTCTCTTCGTTATAAGAAAAATTAAAATAGCGAACTAGGGACCAGAAGGAAAACCCATCTCTATAAGCATACTTTCAAGGACTAGATTTTTTATTCGTCTCTAAAAGTTGGTCTCTATTAATCCTTTTTCTTGTAGTGCAACCTAATTCATGCATACATTCATAAGATCATATTTCATCATAACTTACCATATTCATAATGATCATACATAACATAGCTTCAACATACATAAGTGGTAATCATCATAATCATAAGAGAACACTACTACAACCATCCCTTAGGATCCCACAAGTGCAATGTGCAACAGAAGTCCCATACCCTCACTTACACTATGTAGAAACCCCTAAGAAAGCCCTAGTAAGAGTTCACACCTTTCATACCTACATTTACTTTTACATTAGGGAAATATTGCAATAACCGACATAGACCATGAGAGCTACATGGAATCCGATGTTCTACTCCCACACCGAAAAGAGAGGGTTAACACTTGCCTAAGGTGTAACCATTCGTACATAGCTATCTAGGTGGATCCACTAAGCTAAAGTCCTATGTGGGCACATAGTTAAGGGTCAAGGAGATTGCTTCTAGAAACCCTAACTTACTAAACGTGGGGGTTTCCATGTAATGAGACAACACATACCGTGGCTAATCCGGACTTGCTAAACGTGAGGAAACCCATCTGGGGAGCCGGACTTACTAAACGTGAGACCCCCATCTCATTTAAATGCCCTTTCGGTGCTAAGCATCTAATTCCATTTT
>NW_006239136.1:1085236-1092699 GCF_000226075.1 Solanum tuberosum | reverse complement strand
AGTTCATAACCAATACATAATACAAGGTAATTCATGAAGTAATAACATAATCAACATCAATATAAGCAATTGACATATTCCCTTCATAGTCTTCAAGGCTTCATTCAAAGACTCAACCCTAATTTCATAGAAATTATACATAACCTAGGGTAGAATCATCATACAAACATGAATTACATAACATCACAATCAATTGATAGCCTTCCATCAATATCCAACACAAACTAGGGTTAGAATTAGGAAAAGAAGGAGAAACATGGGTTCCATAGGGAATTCCTCAAGAAACCACCAATACAACATAAATTCATCCATGATTGTTCATATGAATTCAATCAAAGTCAGTTTATAACATCAATTTTACTTTAGAAAGAAGACCCACGTTTTTGCATTGAAACCTAGAAATTGGAGATTTTGAAATTCATCTTGAAGGGGCCTCTTGGGGAAAGGAATCCCAAGAGTGATAAGAAACCATACCTTATTGACGAATTGACCACGAAAATCTGAGTTGAAACATTGCAGAGTTGGTCTTCTTCTTGAAGCTCCAATCTTCTTCAATGGAGTTCTTGAGAAGAGAGAGATAGAGAGTAGAGAGAAGGAGGAAGTTTAGGTTTAGATCTTTGAGGTTTTCTATTTGAGTGATAAAAGTGAGGTAAATTGTCTTAAAAATCATTATATACACGTCCCTTAAAGTACCCTAAATACCCCTCACTTAAATGGACTCTTTAATGAAGTAAAAATAGATTTCTGAATTTCTGCATTTTCGTCGCGGACTTGAGATGTTTCCTGAAGATATTTGGAATTAAATTTCAGCACAGTAGAGTCCGCAACAAGACCGTGTCACGAACAAACTTTTTGCTCCTTGGGGGAGCAAGGCCGCGACGCGCCCTTGTTCCCTCCAAGAGAAATTTGCAAGCTTGCTTGGCCAAGGCTGGGGTCCCCTTTGGGTGGTCCCGAGGCATCGTATTCGAATGTTTTGACCCCATAAACTTAGATTTACCTATTTTAACTCTTTTTACAAGATTATACCATCATACGACACTCCCAAACCTGCCCAAAACCTAAGGACACACTAGAACACATTCTTCTCTAGTTTGCGCACGTCATGGTCGTTTCTTGACGTTTAGACTTTTACTCTTCCAAACCAAGTCAATTATATTAATTTAGGTTTATAAAAATCATTTTAACTATTTTTAAGTCAATATTCATAAGGTAAGGCTCTAACTTAAGTCATAGAATTTCCGGGGTGTTACAATATCCCCCTGTTAGGAACATTCGTCCCCGAATGTCACTTGGACTTCTTTCTAGGGAGACAATGACTCAAACTAGCAGCACAAGAACCAGTCACATCAACAGCATCATATCATCATATCATATAGGAATTTAATCCAGAACATCACTATGCTCAAAACTCTTTACTTCACATAAGTATAGGAGGAACTACCTTCTCCATATTCAATGAGCATCAACATATATATTAAGCAATCAACAACACATTTCTTTAGCTAGACAACATCAAGCATGGTCATGACAACTCTCATGAAGACAACATCTATGGCTGAAATTCCAACCATGAGAAAGAAAATTCATGAAAACTCAAAATACAACTTTAAGCATGAATTTTTCGCAAAAATATGCACATACAAGGAAATCATGTCATAATCATCAACACACATGATTTTCAATTTATCCCTAATTAAGAGAGACTACTACCCTCAACTATGGCTAGGAGTAGTAGGGAAAGATGAGGGTAGCGGGACTTCATGTCGGCCTCGGCCTCCCATGTTGCACCCTCAACTAGGTGGTTTCTCCATAAGACTTTTACGGAGGCAACCTCTTTATTCCTCAACTTCTTTACTTGACGATCTAGGATTTCGACCGGAACCTCTTCATAAGAAAGGTTATCATTCACCCCTAAACCTTCTAGAGGGAGAATGTATATCGGGTCACCTATACACTTCTTTAACATAGAAATATGGAACACCGGGTGAATCGGGGCCAATTTGATGGGTAATTTCAACTCAAAAGCGACCTTTCTGACACGCTTCAAGATCTCATAAGGCCCAACATACCGGGGACTAAGCTTCCCCTTCTTACCAAATCTCATCACCCCTTTCATGGGTGAGATTTTTAAGTAGACCCAATCACCTACTTCTAATTCAAGATCTCTCCTTCTATTATCGGCATAAGACTTTCGCTGACTATGAGCCGTTTTCAACCTATCTCTTATAAGTCAAACTTTTTCCGTAGCCTCATAGAATGCCTCGGGACCAAGAAGGGAAAATTCACCTACTTCAAACCACCCAATCGGAGATCGACACCTTCTACCACAAAGTGCTTCAAAGGGTGCCATAGTAATACTCGAGAGATAGCTATTGTTGTAGGAAAATTCTATTAAAGGTAGGTGGTCATCCCAATTACCTTTGAAGTAAATGACACACACTCTCAACATGTCCTCTAGGGTTTGGATGGTGCGTTACGCTTGACCATCCGTTTAACGGTGAAATGCGGTACTAAGTTTCACTTGAGTACCAAGCCCACTTTGGAAAGACCTCCAAAAATGGGAAGTAAATTGGGCACCTCTATCCGAAATAATCGGCAACGGGCCCATGCAATTTCACAATCTCCTTAATGTACAACTTAGCATAATCTTCCGCCGAATAAGAAACCTTGACGGGAAAGAAATGGGCTGATTTAGTCAATCTATCCACAATGACCCAAAAGGAATCATGTTGCCTACGGGTTCGAGGCAAACCTACCACGAAGTCCATATTGATCTCTTCCCACTTCCAAGTGGGCGTATCAATATCTTGAGTTAGACCTCCCGGTCCTTGGTGCTCGGCTTTGAGTTGTTGACAATTTGAGCACCTAGCCATAAAATCTGCTATTTCTCTTTTCATTCCGTTCCACCAATAAATCTCACGTAAGTCGCGATACATTTTTGTTGCTCCCGGATGGATGGAGTATCGGGACCTATGGGTTCCTCTAAGATTGTCTCTCTTAGGCTATCAATATCCGGCACACATAATCATCCATGGTGACTAAACACCCCATTTCTCATTGAGAGAAAGTTTCTATTGCTTTGTTGAGAACAGACTCTTTTTGTTCCATCAAAATAGGGTCAAGATGTTGCTTAGACTTCACGTCAACAACAACCGATGGCTCGGAATTATGACGGACCATGACACCTCATTTTGGGGAATCTTCAAGTCGGACACCCAATCGGGATAGCCTATGTACATCACGGGCTAACTCCTTTTTCTCTTCTTCCACATATGACACACTACCCATAGATATACGACTCAAAGCATCCGCAACCACATTTTGTTTTCTGGGGTGGTAAAGGACACTCATATCATAATCTTTTAAGAGTTCCAACCACCTCATTTGTCGGAGATTTAATTCTTTTTGGTCTAAAAACATATTGAAGACTCTTGTGGTCGGTAAACACATCTACATGTACCCTATAGAGATAGTGTCTCAAAATCTTTAAAGCAAAGACTACGGCCGCTAGCTCAAGGTCATGAGTTGGATAATTCTTCTCATGCACCTTGAGTTGTCTCGAGGCATAAACTATAACCTTACCATGCTGCATAAGGACACAACCCAAACCCACTCGGGAAGCTTCACAATATACTACAAACCCTTCGGTGCCCTCCGGGTATGGTCAAAACCGGAGCGGAGGTGAGCTTATCTTTCAACAATTGGAAGCTCTTTTCACAAAATTCCGACCCTTCGAAGTTGGACTTCTTTTGAGTTAAGGCCATTAATGGAGATGCAATAGATGAAAATCCCTCAACAAACCTCCGGTATTAACCGGCCAAACCCAAAAAGCTACGAATGTCGGAAGGATTCAAAGGTCTAGGCCAACTTTTGACCGCATCGATTTTCTTTGGATGAATTTATATACCCTCAGTAGAAACAATGTGACCAAGGAAAGCAACCGATCTTAGCCTATACTCACACTTGCTAAACTTAGCATAGAGTTGGTGATCTTTGAGGGCTTGCAATACTCTCCTCAAATGATTCATGTGATCATCCCACTTTTAAAGTATATCAAGATGTCATCAATAAAGACAATAACAAATGAGTCTACAAAATTTCTAAACACATGATTCATAAGGTCCATGAAAGCCACCGAGGCATTTGTAAGACCAAAGGACATCACTAAGAACTCAAAATGACCATATCTTATTCGGAAGGCTGTTTTCGGAACATCAACACCTCTTACCCTAAGTTGGTGATAACCCGACCTCAAATCAATTTTTGAAAAGTAACTCGCTCCTTGAAGTTGATCAAATAAGTCATCAATCCTAAGGAGTGGATACTTGTTCTTAATGGTCACATAATTTAACTGTCGGTAATCAATACACATACGAAGAGATCCATCCTTCTTCTTCACAAATAATACCGGTGCACCCCAAGGAGATATACTAGGTTGGATGAAACCCTTATCCAACAAATCTTTGAGTTGAGCTTTTAATTCCTTTAACTCAGCTGGGGCCATCCGGTAAGGAGGGATTGAAATGGGTTGTGTATCCGACAATAAATCTATGCCGAAATCTATTTCACGTTCGGGAGGAATCCCAGGTAAGTCATCGAGAAAAACTTCCGGAAAATCCTTCACTACGAGGACCGACTCCAAAGGAGGAATCTCGGACTCAAGATCCTTGACCCTCACAATATGATATAGACAACCCCTTTAGAAATCAACTTACAAGCTTTTATACATGAAATGATCCTTACCCCTAGGAACGGAATTTCCTCTCTTCCATTCAAAAATGGGTTCATTAGGAAATTGAAACTTCACAATTCGGGTCCTACAATCTATGGACGCAAAACAAGCATGAAGCCAATCCATCCCCAATATAACATCAAAGTCTAACATATCAAGTTCCACCAAATCAACCGAAGTGACTCTATAGGGAAACGATATGCGACAACCCCTATAAACTCGTTTAGCAACTATGGAATCACCCACCGGGGTAGAAACCGAAAAGAGTTTATCTAAGACATCGGGAAGCATATCAAACTTTGTAGCCACTAAAGGGGTTACAAAAGACAAATTGGCACCGGGATCCAACAATGCATAAACATTTATTGAAAATACTTGCAACATACCAGTCACAACATCCGGAGAGTTCTCTTGATCATCTCGGGATTAGAGAGCATAGAAACGATTCTTCTTAGGAGCATCGGGATTTGGGCCACATGCTTGTGCTTGAGTATTTTCCCTTCCTTGAGCCTTTAGCATAGGGAAGTCCCTTCTCATGTGGCCGTTCTTACAACAACCATAGCAATTACCCGTGCCAACTAGGCACTTGCCTTCATGTTTTCGACCACACTTTGCACAAATAGGCTTCTCAACATAAGGACCACCACCTCTTGCTTCTTGAGGCATGGGGGTAAACACTTTACCTTTGTTGACCCTGGGAGTGTTAGGAGTACCTTCATTGGAAAACAACTTTTTGAACTTAGGCTTATCTTGTATTTCAAACCTAACCTTAGAAGAATTTCCATCATCGGCCCTTGACCTCTTCAATTCTCTACCAACTCCCTTAAGCATTTGTTCCTCAGTTTGCTCCGCATGAACCATAAGGCGAGAAATGTCCATGCTTGGGATTAGCATAGCCGACCTACATTAATTCACCACAAGATCGGATAAACCCAAAACAAATTTTTTCATTGTAGCTCTAGAGTCCGACACCAAAGTAGGAGCATGCTTGGAAAATTGAGTGAACTTGAGGCCATACTCTTTCACACTCATACCCCCTTGATGGAGGTTGATGAATTCTTGCATTTTCTTCTCCCTTAGTTCGAAGGGGAAAAACCTATCAAGAAAAGCCATCTCGAATGTAGCCCAGCTTATCAGACCCTCTCTAATAGATCTCCCCTCCTTCCATTATTCATACCACACTTGTGCTACATCTTTGAGTTGATAGGCGGCTAACTTCACCTTTTCTTGAGAAGACACACCCATAGCCTCTAGAACCTTATACACTTCATCAATGAACCCTTGTGGATCTTCTTCCACTTTGGATCCAAAGAAAGTAGGGGGATTCATCCTTGTGAAATCCCTTATCCTAGAAGCGGTAGTGCTAGCATTGGGGTTCACTTGCACCCTAGCAACTTAAGTGGCCAACACTCGAGTCAAATTATGAATAGCCGACCTTATCTCAACATTAGACATAGCCCCTTCATCTATAGGAACTTGAGGGTTTTGAGAAGCTTGAGGGGGAATCGCCTCATTCACATTCTCCTCACCGGCCCTCCTTGTGTTGTTCCTCCTTATATTCACTGCCTAAGCCCAAGAGAAGGATTAGAAGAAAAGGACTAAATAGAGTTAAGACTCTTAGGCATGACTATGGAATAAAAGAAGAGTGAAAGTTCCTAAGCATCTTGTAGCCTCTCCTTCAGAAGTGTGGCGCGCTTCACACCCATGAACAAGACTCTACTCGACGTGGTATCTTGTGGCATAAATCCTACATTATTCTCAACGTTATGCGTATTCGACCTCGAAGAGGTCTTATACAAGTCCTTAGCTTTCTTCATAGCATATATCATCGTATAAAATCACGGAAAAGTTAAAACTTTTACTTTGGAAGTTCAACTTCACTTCATATATGAAAAATAGAATCTAAGTTGGTCACAATGCACCATCTAGACATAGATGTATCGAAAATGGGACTTAGCCCTTACATCAATAAGAAGTCTTGCAAATAGGAAGTACAACAATGTCTTTCAACATAATCAAAGAACTAAACATAGAAGCTAGATCATAGGGTCTTGTCCTCAGAATTGAGGACTCACCAACCTGGGGAAGCAACTCCAAGTGTCTTGAGAAGTAAGCTTGAATTCTCAACGGCCCGAACCTAAATGTTTGGGAAAAGGGAGAAAATATGGGTTAGTACAACACACGCACTAAGTATGGCTACTATCCATAAAAACCATTGAAACATGCATAAGAGGACAGTTTATTCAAAACATGATTTTTGCCAAATAAATCCAATATGCACACAAATTAAGTATCATACTCCAAACCAAAATAATATCATCCCAACATGTAGACAACACAAGCAATACTTGTGCAATGCAAGGAATAGAACCCCAAAACCCTATTCAAAGCCAAGTATCACATTAAGCAACCTACTTCATGCATACATTCATAAGATCATATTTCATCATA
The DNA here is from genome assembly GCF_000226075.1 of Solanum tuberosum. Classification (NCBI taxonomy): domain Eukaryota; kingdom Viridiplantae; phylum Streptophyta; class Magnoliopsida; order Solanales; family Solanaceae; genus Solanum; species Solanum tuberosum. Next base: position 1,085,516 of record NW_006239136.1, on the reverse strand, counting down.
ACTTACCATATTCATAATGATCACACATAACACAGCCTCAATATACCTAAGTCGTAATCATCATAATCATAAAAGAACACTACTACAACCATCTCTTAGGATCCCACAAGTGCAATGTGCAAGGGAAGTCCCATACCCTCCCTTACATTATGTAGAAACCCTTAAGAAAGCCCTAGTAAGAGTTCACACATTTCAAACCTTCATTTACTTTTACATTAGGGAAATATTGCAATAACCGACATAGACCATGAGAGCTACATGGAATCCGATGTTCTACTCC
>NW_006239136.1:1001077-1084925 GCF_000226075.1 Solanum tuberosum | reverse complement strand
AGAACTACATTTCAATCATATAGCAATCATACCATAATATACTTCGGTGCTAAGCATCTAATTTCCTTTAGTACTCATGTTTAGTCATCACACAAGTTCACATTAGCCTTTAATAGACCCTTATGTAGAAATCTTACCACAATAGCTCATATGTGTTCATAACTGAGTAACAATCCTTTCACTTTAGAGACACTTAGCAAGTGAGTAAGCCTTTTCACTTTTACATTACACTATAATCATGAGAACTACATTTCAATCATATAGCAATCATACCATAATATACTTACATACTTCATAGCTAATTCAAGTGTAGAGGGTTAAGGATGAGGAAACTAGGTCATCAACAGCACAACAACACATTAGGTATAGCATCATTACAATCTAAGTAATTCACTTTTCATACTTGAGTTCAAAGAAGAACCAACCTTCATATCTTCTTGCCCTTTGTGGGACATCCCTACTTCAACTACCAAGCAATTCATAACCAATACATAATACAAGGTAATTCATGAAGTAATAACATAATCAACATCAATATAAGGAATTGACATATTCCCTTCATAGCCTTCAAGGCTTCATTCAAATACCCAACCCTAATTTCATAAAAATTATACATAACCTAGGGTAGAATCATCATACAAACTTGAATTACATGACATCACATTCAATTCATAGCCTTCCATCAATATACAACACAAACTAGGTTTAGAATTAGGAAAAGAAGGAGAAACATCGATCTCATGGGGAATTCTTCAAGAAACCACCAATACAATATAAATTCATCCATAATTGTTCATATAACACCAATCCAAGTCAGTTTATAACATCAAATACACTTTAGAAAGAAGACCCACGTTTTTGTATTGAAACCTAGAAATTGGAGAATTTGAAATTAATCTTGAAGGGGCCTCTTGGGTAAAGGAATCCCAAGAGTAATTTCTTCTTGAAGCTCCAATGTTCTTCAATGGAGTTCTTGAGAAGAGAAAGAGTAGAGAGAAGGAGGAACTGTAGGTTTAGATCTTTGGGGTTTTGTGTTTGAGTGATAAAAGTAAGGTAAATTTGACTTAAAAATCATTATATACACGTCCCCTAAAAGTACCCTAAATACCCCTCACTTAAAATGGACTCTGTAATGAAGTAAAAATAGATTTCTGAATTTCTGCATTTTCGTCGCAGAACAAGTCCGCGATGCGGAGCTGTTCCCTGAAGATATTTGGAATTAAAATTTTTGGGACAGTAGAGTCCGCGACACGACCGCGTCGCGAACAAAGTTTTTGCTCCTTGGGGGATCCACGACACTCCCTTGTTCCCTCCAAGAGCAATTTGGAAGCTGGCTTGGCAGCTTGCTTGGCCAAGGTTGGGGTCCCCCTTGGGTCCACTTACGGTGGTCCCGGGGAATCGTATTTGAATTATTTGACCCCATAAACATATATTTACATATTTTAACTCTTTTTACAAGATTATACCATCATACGACACTCCCAAACCTGCCCAAAACCTGAGGACACACTAGAACACATTCTTCTCTAGTTTCCGGACGTCGTGGTAGTTTCTTGACGTTTAGACTTTTACTCTTCCAAACCAAGTGAATTACATTAGTTTAGGTTTATAAATATCATTTTAACTATTTTTAAGTCATTATTCATAAGGTGAGGCTCTAACTTAAGTAATAGAATTTTCGGGGTGTTACATGTTCAAAGTAATCATGAATTATGTAATGCTTAAAAAATTATCCCGTAAGTGTTCAAATATCTTCAAGATAAAGCTAGCTTGCATTCAAGATGATGTTTATAATTTATGTTTTTCCACTATTTTATGATGATGTGTAAATTTGGTAAAGTGCATGCTTTCAAATGAAATATCCCTTTTTGCATGTTTTAAATGTTTTTCTACATGGCTATCCTACTTGGTTCATTTTTGTACTAATGGCTAGTTTCCCTACATTTTCCCCAAGTATAGTGTTTGGTTCTATAGGGGATCATTCTAGTGTATAGTACCTGAATTTGACTATCTTCTGAGCTTGTTTGTGAGTCCTAATGGTTCGAGGACGGCTATTTCTCATGTTGTAGTTTTGTTTTATGTATTTCCATTTTTGGACATATTGTATGGGCTAGGCCCTATTTTATTCAAACATTGTAATAGATGGCTATGTTTACACTTAGTGTCTAGACATCCGCTTTTCTTCTATGTAAATCTTAGACTTGAATGATAATTTTACTCTTATTGTTGTATTGCTTATGTTATGAGAAATAAGTTCCTTGTATGGAGTCCTTCGGGGTTCTATACACCATGTTAAATTTAGGAGGTACCCCTGGGTCGTGACACACTAAGGCTCCTATATATGTATTGTCAACCCCCAAATTAGCTTATTCACTTCATTCTTCCAAATTCACAAAACAAGATCAATTAACCTCTCCAAAATATTTCTCTCTCGAGAAACATGAAGAAGAAGAAGGATTCAACCTAGGGTTTCAAGATGATTTTCCCATGAACACATGTAATCCCCATGTTTGCAAGTTATGAATCATATGATGTGGGATTTTGATTGTAAAGGAAGAGTTTTATGAAATCAAGCATGTATTGCAAGCTTTATATAAATTTATGATGAAATGCATATCTAACCCATGTTTTCTAAGTATTGATGATTGAAAGTGGGTTTTGAACCTCAACAGGTAAATTATGGAGTTTTGGATTTTCTTATGAAATCTATGCAACTGTTTTAGGGATGCTTCGAGAGTAAAGTACCAATGACCATGATGTCTTATTGATAGGATTTTCTCATGTACACATAAGAGCAAGATGTGAAAGTTTTTGTCACATATAAAGGATTCTTAGGTTTAAAGGCTTTTTCACCTAATAGAATCCAACAGTAAGAGATATACTAATGAAACTATCTTGCATTGGTTATCCTATGATGCCTTTTAATGGATAATAAGGTCAAGTAAGAAATGACTATTCCGTGGAATTTATGCTTTGCACTAGGAGGATATTTAGATGGAAGCTCTCCCATTAGTAGAGGCCGACTTTGTAGAAGCAATCTCCTTAACCATTACCTATGTACCCCCATAGGATGATTGTATCAAGATCCCTTAGCTAGTGGATCCACTTAAGGTAGAAGTTCAGGGTTCTACATTGGCAAGTAGGAAAACCCTTTTCGGTGTTGGAGACAATTGGGATCATGTTATAGCTCACATGGTCTCTATGTTGGTTAAGGCTAATTACATACATTAATAATGAACTAAGGTTACTTCAAGAAGTATCACATATTTTTCTAAGGTTTTAAAGATGATGTTAGCTTGCATTGACCATGCTTTTATGACTTATGCTTTCCAACTCTTTTATATCACGTTTTAGCTTGGTCAATTGCATGTCATGAAATTAAATGTTCCTTTTAGCATCTTTTAAATGTTTCATGCATAGTGATCATAAATAGAACATTGTTTTGTATTAATGCATATTGTTGCCTACATTTTCCCAAATGTAAGGTGCGCCAGTTAGTTTCATCCGTTTTGTGGTTAGTGGTTGAGTTCAATATTTCCGAACTTTGGGTGAGTCCTCATGCTTCGAGAAAGGAGTTTTATTATTTCACTTTCTTTCATGTATATCTCTTTTGGACATGATGTATGGGCTAGTCCTATTTCATTCTATTGTATTAAATGGCTATGATGAGACAAGGGTCATAGACTTCGGCTTTTCTTTCGTAAAATGTTTTGGACTTGGACTATTGCTTACTCTTATTGTTTTATTTCTTAGGCTATGAGAGCTAAATTACTTGTATGGAGTCCTTTGGGGTTCTATATGCCATGTTACATTTAGGAGGTATCCCTAGGTCTTGACAAACATGGTATCAGAGAACAAGGTTTAGAATGGTCCTAGGATGTCTCATAAGCCACGTCTAGTAGTGTTTTGTTAATACGTGTGAAGCGCGCCACATTTATGAATGAAAGGCTACAATATTATTAGAAAATTCTATTTCTTTCATTTCTCTAAAGTCGTGCGATAGAGTTCAACTCTATAAGGAGTATCTCTTAATCCTTATCTGATGCTCTAGAGGACATGGCTACACGAAGAGCTTATATTAGAAGGAATTTGAGGATAAATGAGGATGAAAAAGCTCCTTCCCAAGCTCCTCAAGTTCCGGTCGATCCTTGGCTGAGCAAGTTTCTAATGAGGAGTTTAGCGCTGCTTTTCAACTGTTGGATCAAGCCTTGACGGCCCAAGCAAATAGGGAGGTTGTGGGTCCCGTGAACCCAAATATGGGTATGGTGGCTTCAAGAGTGAGGGATTTCACTAGGATGAATCCTCCGGATTTTTATGGTTCTTAGGTTGAGGAAGATCCTCAATAACTTATTGATGAGGTCTATAAGGATGTGATTATCACGGGAGTTATGCTGATGGACAAGATGGAGTTGGCCGGTTATCAACTAAAAGGTGTGGCTCAAATATGGTACAACCAATAGAAGGTAGGGAGACCGAAAGATGTGGGTCTTCTTGATTGGGAGAAGTTTATGGCCGCTTTTCTTGATAGTTTATTTCTTATTGAGATGATGGAAGCTAAGGTGCAGAGCTCATCAACCTGTGACAAGGAAGTATGAGTGTGAGGTAATATGCTCTAAAGTTCATACAATTGTCTAAGTATACTCCATCAATGGTAGAAGATTTAATGGCAAGGATGAGTATATTTTTTTCGGGTGTGTCAGAAATGGTGGTTAAAGAGTGCAGAACCACCATGCTCATTAAAGAGATGGACTGTAACACCCCAAATTCGTAACGAGGCAAATAGATACTTTTTAGAAGTTGCAGGTGCTAGCCACGGTGGCCAACCATGGCCTGTGGTAGAACCACACACTGTAGGTGGATCCGTGGGTTGGCCATCCTGCCTAGAGTTGTGAGACGAGGAAGCACGAATCGACTAACGGACCGTAGGTCAGACCACGGTCCATTGTTTGAGGTCCCATTTTTTAGGTTTCTGACACTAAACCACGGTTCACCAGGACAGACCGTAGGTCAAACCACGGTCCATCGACTGGGTTCATGGATTGGTAGGTCGGTGGGCTAAGTGGCAATTTTTTCAGGGGAATTTGGGTCTTTTCCGGTTTAAATCCAACTTAAGTGATGTCATTTTGTCTTACATAAGAGTCACTATATGCGCCTTTTTAAATCCTAAATTCACCCATCTAGGTCATAAATTCCCAAAAGTTCATCCTCTCCAAATATTTTCTCTCTAGAACTTGAAAAAGAAGAAGAAAAATTAAGTTGGAGCTAGGGTTTAAGATGCAAGGTTCTGCAAATAAAATTAGTATGGATTTGTTGTTAAGGTATGGTAGTTTTCATCCATGGAGCCCCTTCAAAATCCTAATTTCAATGATAGAAATCCCCATATGTTAGGGTTTGATTCCAAAGTCATGGGTTCCTTTCAAAAATCGAGTCTAATGATTGAATTATGTTATATTATGCGTGAATTGATGATTTCCTTTATGTTGTATCCCCAAGAACCCATGAAATCTCAAAATTTCCCAATTATGATGTTGTGATGTGGGTCTTTGTTGATGAAAGAAGAATGTTATGAAATTATGTATGTAGTGATTGGGTTAATTGAATTATGATGACATCAATGTCGAATGTTTGAATTCTAGATGTGTTGATTGAAAGTGAGCTTTGAACCTTGAAAGGGTAAAGTATGAGAATTATGCATATTTTTTTGAAATCTATGTATACTCTTTCAGAACACTGTGACAGTGAAGTGTCTATGATTATCATGTAGTTGATGTGTTGTTGAAATGATATTATATATACACACCTCGTCATTAATATGATATGATTTTAAAAGTCTTCTCACATAATGAAGATTCTAAGGTTGAAAGGCTTTCTCACCTAATTGAATCTAAGACTTGTATGTAGAAATGGACGGTGAAAGGTTATTCTCATGCATGATCTAAGAGCTATCCTATAAGTAATGCATGGGTTGAGTGTCAATACTTTCATCCATGAATATGAATTTAACGCAAGACTTAATAAGTACTATGTGGGAACTAATGCTTAGCACCGAGTGGATATTGAATATGAGAAGGAAGCTTTTACACTACTTGAGTCCAGCTTCCAAATGGGATCCTTCTACACTAGTTTAGTCTGGGTTTCTAGTAGAAATATCCTTATCCCATAAAGTATGTGCCCCCAAAAGTTATTTACCTAGTGGATCAACCAAAGTTATAAGTATGGTTCTACCTCAAGCAAGTAGAACAACCCTTTTCAGTGTGGGCCCCACCAGATTCCATGATAAGCTCACATGGTTTCATGTCGGTTAAGGCTTATTCCCACAATAAGAACAATAATATGAATTATGAACTATGGTTACTCAAGAACCTTTTATGTGAGTTTTCAAAGGTCTTAAAGGTGATAATGACTACATTGGCTATGTTTATGACTTATGTTTTTCCACTATCTTTATAATGATGTTCAAACTTTGTAAAGTGCAAGCTTTCAAATGGAGTGTCCCTTTTTGCATGTTTTCAATGTTTATATGCATGGCTATCATACTTAGTGCATTTTTGTACTAATGCCTACTTTTCCTACATTTTCCCCAAATGTAGTGTCCGGTTCTCAAGGTGATCATTCTAGTGGCTAGTGCTTGGACTTGACTATCTTTTGAGCTTGTTTGTAAGTCCTCATGGTTCGAGGACAACTATTGCTCATGTTGTAGTTTCGTTTCATGTATTTCCCCTTTTGGGGATGTTGTATGGGCTAGGCCCTATTTCATTGTAACATTATATTATATGGCTATGTTAAGACTTAGTGTCTATACTTCCGCTTTTATTTTATGAAAATTTTAGACTTGAAATGTGTTTTTACTCTTATTGTTCTATTGCTTATGTTATGAAGACTAAGTGGCTTGTATGGAGTCCTTCGGGGTTCTATACGCCATGTTACATGTAGGGGGTGCCCCTGGGTCGTAACACACTTGGGAATCAAAGCACAAAGTTAATAAAGATTCTAGGATCATTTCTCATAAGCCACATCTAGTAGAAACTTGTTCATGAGTGTGAAACGCGCCACATTTATGAATGAGAAGCTACAAGATTAATAGGAAATTTCACTTCTCTCATTACTCTTAAGTCGTGCCATAGAGATTCTACAAGGTCTTTCTCCTAATCCTTATCCTTTGGCCTACATGATATAAATACTGAATGGGATTTCACAGGAAGGAACGAGGAAGACAATGTAAATCAATGAGCTCCTCCTTAAGTTGTTCAAGCTCCGGTTGATCCGCTAATCGAGAATGTTACTCATGCAGAGTTTAGGGTGACTATTCAGGTTTTGGCTCAAGCCGTGACGGCTTAAGAAAATAGAGAGGTGATTGCTCCTATGAACCCAAATCTGAATTCCACGGCTTCAAGAATGAGGGACTTTTCTAGGATGCTCCAAAGTGGAGGAGGATCCTGAAGGGCTTATCAACGAGGTTTATAAGGTACTTGCTATCATGGGGGTGACTCCGATAGAAAAGGTTGAGTTATCCGCTTCCCAATTGAAAGACGTTGCTCAAGTGTGGTATGATTAATGGAAGGAAGAAAGGTCAGTAGGAGTGAGTACCGTAGAGTGGGAAGTGTTTAATCAGAGTTTCTTGATAGGTTCTTTCCCCCTTGAGGTGAGGGAATCTAAGATGCAAGAGTTCATTAACTTTCATAAAGGAAGTATTAGTGTGAAGGAGTATCCTCTAAAGTTCAACCAACTATCCAATTATGCTCAAACTGTAGTGGCGGATTCGAGAGCTAAGAAGAATAAGTTTGTGATGGGAGTCTTTGACATGGTAGAAAAAGAATGCCATATGTCAATGCTTATCCATGACATGGATACTTCACGTCTTATGCTGCATGCCCAGCAAATTGAGGAATCAAAACTCAAGGAAAATAGAGAGGTGAAAAGAGCTAGGACCGGTGAAGGAAACTTTTCGAATACTAGGTCTAATGGAAAAGGTGGACCAAGGTTTAGACAAAGGTTTTCCAACCAAGGTTCCTCTAATGTTCCTCCAAGAGTCAACAAGGATAGGGTGTAAAACCCTAAGACTCAACGAGGTAATGGTAGTGGTTTTTATGTAGTTAGACTTATTTTTGCAAAGTGTGGGATGAAGCATGATGGTAAGTTCCTAGTTGGCACGGATGATTGCTTTGTTGTGCAAAGAGTGTTCACAAAATGAGAGATTTTCCGATGCTTAAGGTTCAAGGAAGAGAGGGCAAGAAAGCTCTTCCTAGAGGTTCAAACTGTAATGCTCCCAATAAAAACCTTTTCTATGCTCTTCGAAACGAAGGTGAAAAAAAGGATTCTCTGGACGTGGTTACCGGTATGTTAAAAGTTTTCCATATAGATATATATGCTTTGTTAGATCCCGGTTCTACTTTATCTTTGGCAATGAGATTTGATGTGCTCCCCGATGTGTTGTTAGAACCTTTCTCTGTGTCTACTCATGTTGGTGATTCTGTGGTGGGTAAGAGGGTTTATAGAAGATGCCCCGTTTCCCTATCTCATAGAGTTACTCTTGTTGACTTGGTAGAGCTTGACATGTTCCATTTTGATGTTATACTTGGTATGGATTGGCTGCACTCTTGTTATGCGTCGATTAATTGTAAAACTTAGGTACTCAAGTTTCAGTTCCCGAATGAGCCTTTCCTTAAGTGGAAGGGGGGAAATTCTATGCCTAGGGATTAGTTTTTCTCACGGTTTAAGGCTAGAAAGATGAACTTCAAGGGTTGTATTTACCATCTTGTTAGGGTGAGGGATGTAGATTTCAAAGCCCTGTCACACCTCTTTTTGCTCACAGCGGCGGAAGGGTTTTTCCAATTTAAGTGACGGTATTGATTTAGGGATTATTTTATTTTCGTTTCAGAGTCGCCACTTGAAATTGAGTTATGGTGTTCCAAGTCACCTTTTTGTTTAATCCCTAATCAAAAGGAAATGACTCTTTATTGGTCTGCAAACTAGAAATTCGGGTAAGGAATTCTGTTGACTGAGGGGAAGGTATTAGGCATCCCTCGAATCCCGTGGTTCTAGCACGGTCTCTTTTATTGACATAAACTTATCTTGATATATTTTTGGATAATTTGTATAGGCTATGATTTGCTCGCATTTTTATTGTTGAATTTTTATTTGGTCTCAATCCAGATGCGTAACCGCATTCTTGGTCTAGACATTTAGAGACATAACTGTCTTCTTTCTATCACACCTAATAATCTATTTTTCTATAAGTCTCTACTTTAGAATAATAAAATTTAATTATATTATTGGACAAGGTGAATCACTGCATCCTTGATTATTACATTTTATGTCTCAAAAAAGATGCGCAACCGCATTCTTAATCGAAACAAATAATTTTAACGTACCTAAAAGTTTGTCTAATGTTAAAAGAAAATACTTAGTCTTATTTTTTGTGAATTCTAGACAACTAATCTTTTATTTCATTATTATATTAATCGATGATATTTTTAATTAAATAGTTCTCATGACAAAGAATTCCATAAATCTGAAATAGAGTAAATTCCAGTTTAACAACATAACATAATTTGTGTGTTTATTGGGTAATGACCCATTTATTATACGTAAATTAAATAAACAATTTATATAAACATTAAGGTATGACAATACTATAAAAAATGATAGCTTAGGCACGATAAAATTAAACAACAAAAACTCTTGCATAATGATAGGATTTTATTCATCTTTAGGTATTTGCACTAGGAAATAACATAAATATAACTCAAGATGTCAATATTCATTTCAATCAAATTATGACTGTAACAAAATATAAGAAAATATATCACATAGTTACATCAAATTCCATGAATAAATTAAAGATTTAGGGCAAAGTTATACCTCAAATGAAGAAAATAAGTACAACAAAACCTTAATCAAAGCTCGATGAAAACACCCACAAATGTTTGTTTGTGTGGATGTATATTGTTTTTCTTTCTTTGGTTGCCGATGGTTGTGTATTTGGAATATGTGGTCGTATGTTGTGGATTATTTTTTTCCAGAATGTTGTGCGCGTGTGTTGCTTTTTTCTTATTTTTCTTTCTTGGTTTTGTGTTGCTGTGTTGTGTTGTGTGCCTTTTTTTGGTATGCTGTCCGTATGTGTGTGTGTGTGTTTGGTTGCTGATTTTTTTTTCGTTTTTAGTTCCTCTCCCTCTATCTATATGGAACATGTATATTGTAGTGTGTATAATATAGTAGTATACAGTGGAGTGTGGGTGTGTGTATAGGGGTGTTGTGGGGTAGTTGGGTTGAGTGAGAGGAGTAGTGGGTAAATGGGTGTTGACAGGTAAATTATTATTTAAAATAAAGATAAATAAATAAATTAAATATATAGAAATAATTGTAAAAATATTAGTCAACTACTCTAAATTAATATGAAAACAAAATCTAATCTAAAGTTATAATTAAAAAAATAATATACGATTATTCATTAAACCTAATAATAGAAGAAAACATATATATATATATATGTTCATTTTCATTACTTTTTTAAAACAATTGAAAAAAAATAAAACTTAGCTTAAAATGTGATTCAATTTTTTGTGGTTTTCAAATATTTTAAAATAAACCCAATAAAAATAAAATATTTAATTTAAATTTATAATAAACATTTAACCACTAAAAATGGTGTAAAATTTAAGTTCGGTCAAAAATTACGTGTCTACAACCCCTACTCTTTAGTCAGTCCGTGTTGTGAATAAGTTTCCGGTAGTATTCCCAAATGACCTACCCTATATTTCTCCAGAGCGGGAAATAGAGTTTGGTATTGACCTTGTCCAAGATACGCAACCTATCTCAATTCCACCTTATAGAATGGCCCCGATTAAGATGAAAGATTTAAAAGAATAGTTGAAGGACTTGTTGGATAAGGGCTTCATCCAACCTAGTATCTCACCATAGGGTGCTCTCGTGTTGTTTTTTAGAAAGAAAGATGGGTCTCTTCGTATGTGCATCAATTGTGGTCAATTGAACAAAGTAACCATTAAGAAAAAGTAGCCTCTTCTAAGGATAGATTATTTGTTTGACTAATTACAAGGGGCAAGTTACATCTTGAAAATTGACCTTAGCTCGGGTCATCACCAATTAAGGGTGAGAGGTAAAGATATTTCAAAGAAGGCTTTCAGAACCCGATATGGTCATTATGAGTTCTTGGTAATGTCGTTTAAATTGACTAATGCTCCGGCGACGTTTATGGACTTGATGAATAGGGTGTTTAGACAATACCTTGACATGTTTGTGATTCATTTCATTGATGACATTTTGATCTATTCGAGGAGTGAGAATGAGAACGCTGACCATTTGAGGATTGTATTGGAAGTTCTTAAGGAACATCCACTTTTCACAAAGTTTAGCAAAGGTGAGGTTTGGTTAAGGTTTGTGGCTTTCCTCGGTCACATTATATGAACTCGGCATATTGAGGTGGATCCTAAGAAGACGGATACGGTAAAGAGTTGGCCAAGACATCTTACTCATTCAGACATTAGAAGCTTTTTGGGTTTGGCTGGTTATTATAGAAGATTTGTTGAGGGTTTTGCTTCCATTGGCTCTCCGATGACGGCTTTGACTCAAAAGAAGGCTAAGTTCATTTGGTCGAAAGCTTGTGAGAAAAGTTTCCAAGAATCAAACGATAGACTTTTTTCCGCTTTGGTGTTGACTTTACCGAAAGGTACAAATAGCTTTGTGGTATACTATGATGCCTCTAGGGTCGGGTTGGGATGTGTACTTATGCAAAATGGCAAGGTGATTGACTATGCTTCAAGGCAACTTAAAGTCCAGGAGAAAAATTATCCTACCCATGACCTTGAGTTAGCGGCGATTGTGTTTGCCTTAAAGATATGGAGGCATTATCTATATGGGGTTCAAGTTGATCTGTTTACTGATCACAATAGTTTACAATATGTGTTTATTCAAAAATATTTGAATCTTTGCCAAAGGAGGTGGCTTTAATTATTGAAAGATTATGACATGTATATTCTTTATCTCCCCGACAATGCAAATGTTGTAGCGGATGCTCTTAGTCGATTGTCTATGGGAAGTGTTCCGCATGCGGATGATGATAAGAAAGAGTTGTTTCAGGATGTTCATAGGTTGGCCCGGTTAGGTTTTAAATTAGTGGATTCCACCAAGGGTGGTTTCATGGTCCACAATGGTTTTGATTTGTCCTTTTGTGATAGATGTGAAGTCTAAGAAAGGTCTTGATCCTATTTTGGTTGAATTGAATGAGGCGGCACTTAAGAAATCCCTTGAGGCTTTATCCCAAGGGGGAGATGGTGTACTTAGATACAATGGTCATTTATGTGTTCCTAATGTTGATGACTTGAGAGAGATAATCTTTTCGGAAGCTCATAGTTCTCGGTATTCTATTCACCCGGGAGCCACCAAGATGTACCGTGATTTGCCGGAGGTCTATTGGTGGTATGGAATTAAGAAAGATATCGTGGAGTTTATGGCTAAGTGTCATAATTGTCAACAACTTAAGGTTGAGCATGAATGACCGGGAGGGTTATCCCAAGATATAGATATTCCTACTTGGTAGTGGGAAGAGATAAATATGGACTTTATTGTGGGTTTTCCTCGCACCATAAGACAACATAACACTATTTGGGTTATTGTAGATCGGATGACAAAATCGGCTCACTTTATTCCCGTCAAGGTTTCCTACTCGACGGAGGATTATAGTAACTTGTATATACGACAAATGGTAAAATTGCATGGGGTACCTTTATCCATTATTTCTTATTGTTGCCCTAAATTCACTTTTCATTTTTGGAGGTGTTTTCAAAAGGATCTTGGCACCAAGGTTAAGCTTAGCTCGTCTTTTCATCCCAAATCAATGGGCAAGCCAAGCGTATAATCCAAACTTTGGAAGATATGTTAAGGGCATGTGTAATTAACTTTTGAGTGTAATTGGGACAACCATTTGCCATTGGTAGAATTTGCCTACAATAATAGGTATCACTCAAGCATTGGTATGACTCCATTTTAGGCCTTGTATGGTAGGATGTGTAGCTCTCCTATAGGTTGGTTCGAGGTGGGGTAAATTGATTTGATATGCCCTGAATTGGTTCTAGAGGCCATTGAAAAAGTCCGACTCATTAATGAAAGATTGACAACGGCTCAAAGCCGACAAAAGTCTTATGCTGATGTGAGGAGAAGGGATCTAGAGTTTGAGGTTAACGATTGGGTCTATTTGAAAATGTCACCCATGAAGGGTGTGATTAGATTTGGCAAGAAGGGAAAACTTAGTCCGCGCTATGTAGGCCCATACAAAATTTTAAGGCATATTGATAAAGTTGCCTAGGAGTTAGATTTGCCAAATGACTAGGCTTTGGTTCATCTAGTATTTCATGTCTCTATGCTCAAGAAGTATGTTGGAGATCTGGCGTCCTTTATTCCCTTAGAGGGATTGGGAGTTGATGGAATTCTATGATATGAGGAAGTTCCGGTAGATATTCTAGATCGGCAAGTTAAGAGGTTGAGACAAAAGAAAATAGCTTCCGTGAAGGGTTTCGGGAAGAACCATCTAGTTGAGGGTGCTACTTGGGAGGCCGAGGTCAATATGAAGTCCTACTATAATCTTCTTTTTCCTTCTACTCCTACCCTAGCTTGAGGTAAGTAGTTCCTCTTGAGTTTTCCTTATTTTGGGAGTCATGTGTGTTATTTGAGTTTTTCCATGATTTCCTTATGTTATGCATGTTGATGAGAAAATTATTTTTAGTAACAAAAATGAGTATTTTTATGATTGATTTTCCTCGTGTTGTTTTGCATTGAGTAAGAGTTGCCTATATGCTACAAGGGATGAATTGTTGAACATGCTTTAATTATGAGTTTTGAGAGTGAATTGCATAAAGGTTCTATGAGATTGTGTTGAGCATGCCTTTAGCTTGGAGAAGGTAATTCCTCCTAAGACCGTGAGAAATGTTGAGATCTTATGCATGATGGGTTGTTAGATGTAGTTCCTACTTCCTTGTGTTGCATTAAGTATGTTTGAGTTGGAGTTGATGTTTCCTCCTTTGAATTGTGCATTATTTTGATGTTGCATGCATGATGGGCGCTAGTCTTGAGTCTTTACGTTCGTAAGATGTCTAGATAGTCATTCCAGGACGAATGATCCCAATGGGGAGATATTGTAACACACCATATTAGAAACGAGGCAAATAGCTATTTTTTGGAAGTTGCAGGTGCTAGCCACGGAGGCCAACCACGGCCATATGGTAGAACCCTGGACCTTGTGGGTTGGCAATCCTGCCCAGAGTTTTGACACCAGGAACAATGGCTCGACTAATGGACTGAAGGTCAAACAACGGCCAGTGGTCGGGTTCCGCAGTTTTAGGTCCCATTATTCAGGATTCTGACACCAAACCAGGGTTTACCAAGACGGACCATAGGTCAAACCACGGTCTGTGGATTGGTATGTCAGTGCTCTAAGTGAAAATTATTTCAGGGGCAATTGGGTCTTTTATAGTTTTATTCCAACTTAAATGATGTCACGACCCGAGAGCACCTCGTAGTCGTAACACGGTGTACTCGACCCTGAAGGGGTCAAATACAAGCCTCTTATCTCATTCATTGCATAGACAATAGAAAACAGTGCAGAATTAAAAACTTTATTGAAAACCAAACTATCAAAAATCTCATTTATAAAGCAGCGGAATACTAAGTCTTACATGGCCTTCTTAGACAAACTTTAACAAGATAAGGTTACAGCCCTTTACAATGGAAGTATAGACAAGAGTCTTAAAACATAAGAATTAGAAGCAATAAAAGTCCTTGTCCTCGAAATATGAGGACATACCAAAAGGGGTCTTGAGAGAACTCTAATCCCAAGCTTCACTAGAGAATGCAATCACTTGCCAGAACCTACACTTGTTGTAAAAATAAGAAAATATGGGTTAGCACACAAAAATGTACTAAGTATGATGACCATGCAAAAACATGCTTTAAAAGGGACATTTTGTTGAAATTCATGCTTTATGCCATTTTCGTAAAACTTCATGAACATTGATACAAAAGGCATAATATAAGTCACAACCAACACACAAAGTCACATAATTCACATTTGAACAAAATCACATATAACCCTTTACCTCACCTTGAGTCTCCACCTCAAGTAACCCTCAAGCTATGCCTTGTGCAATGTATGGGTAACGTCCCATACCACCACCCACACTAAGGCACCACCTTAAGCGCACCCAATAGTGAACTTACCATTCGTCCTTTCCACCTTTACACAATAAAGCATTTCAGAGACACAACCATTACATTAAGACCAACATCTAAGACAACTCTAACTCATACTTTTGTATTGTGCAAGTAGCATCCCATACTACTACTCACACTAAGTACTCCTTTTAAGTGATCATACACAATAGACATGACATTGAAATAACTCATAATACAATCCAAGTATAGCATGCATCTAGACATGTAAACATATAAACATTTAAGCATTTAAGTCAACCTTCTTCATTATATTCATTTAGGACACATTCATGATTTAAAGGACTTTCACACATTTAGTCATTATGACCTAGAGAACTCACTATAGCCCTTTCAAAGCCTACTCGTGCAATGTACAGATAACATCTCATACTACTACCTACACTGTGTAGTACCTATCAAGAAACTTGAGTGCACTTCTCACATGATGGGAATAAGAGTTTAACCGACATAGACCATGGAATCTAGACATGGAATTTGGTGTTCTACCCCCACATCGAAAGGAGGTGGTCTCCTTCCTTAAGGAAGACCGGTACGATTAGCTTGGATTTATTATTGAATCCACTGGCTAATATCCTATGTGGTCATATAGTTATGGAATAGGAAGATGTTAGTCGGAACCCTAACCTAACATTGGGAGAATTTCCACCGTACCATATCCAATCGGTGCTTAGCCTATATTCCCATAGAGTATTTCAATCACATTACACCATTATACTTGAGAGGGCCACCAACATTAGGCCTACCGACCCAAGCACATATACATGAAAGGTCACCACCATTAGGTCTACCGATTTAAGGTATATTCAGGATAGCTCATTGATCTTCCTAGAAAGAGCCACCAACTTTAGGTCTACAATTTCTAGGTTCATCATCTCCCACAAGAAAGAGGCCACCACCATTAGGTCTACCGCTTCAAGGTTTAACACACACATAAGGAAAGGCCACCAACATTAAGTCTACCGGTCGAAGGTATTACATTCACAATAGTACCTAGACTCCTCATGAAAGGCCATTAACATTAAGTCTACCAATCCAAAGTTTATCCTAGAATACTTCAATAGACATTTGTAGAAAGGTTACCAACACTAGGTCTACCAATTCTAGACACTCAATCACTCATTCATTCAATTAAGAGAATGGCTACCAATGTAGGTCTACCAATACAAGACATTAAGACATTTAGACTAGATACATTCATTATTCAAGAGGGGGATGCCTAAGCCTACCGAGTCAAGATACTTCATTCATGATCACACTCATCAATACAAGAAAAAGATGCATTAGCCTACCAATTCAATATATCACATTCATCATTATAGAACACTTCACATTCCATCATTTAAATCGCATGTAAAACCTTCACATTATACAATATCATGATAACACTTCAATTCATCCAACTATGCCTTCAAGGCCATGATCATAATGTACATATTAAGTAAACACCTACACCTTTCTAGTGGATGAACAATTCAAGCACAATTCTACTTTAACATGAAATTAGGTCAAACTTGCCCTTTCAGGGCTATGATAAAAAATCCTCAATTCACTAACAATTCACCAACAATTCACCATAATTAGGCATAGATGAAGATATAATTCAATAATCTAAATCAATCTAAGCATAAATCCACCATCATTCTTTCATAATCGATAGACCCACTTCATAAGTGACAATTTAGAAATTGAAAGAAATCATGGGTTCATAGAGTAAAATAATCTTAAATCATCAATTAAAGATCAATATAATCATAGTTTATCATTTGAAAATGTTTGATGCAAGAATCCATGAGGTTGAGTGAAACATAGGGTTTTTCATGAAACTTGAAAACCTTGGAAACTCTTTTGAAATTGACTCTAGGGTGAAAGCTAACTCTAGATAAAGGATAACCATACCTTATACTTGAAGAATCCCACAAAATTGAAGAAGAAACACTTTGAAATCCCCAACCCTAGCTTGATCTTGACCTTGATCTCCAATGGAGTTTCTAGAGAGAACTTTTTGGGAGGAAAGGGTTTTGATTTGAGAGATGAAATCTAAATGAATGTTTTAATACTCTTAATATATGTTAATACACCTAAAATAACCGTCACCACATTAGTTGGAATTGAGGTGAATTTACCAATTCACCCCTCACTTGTCGTGTCTTGACAGCATTGTAGGTGCCAATCGACGGCTCCCCATCCACGGACTGTGGATGGGTTGACACCTCGTACTGGTGGTCCGTCGTTTGGATCATAGGCTTGCCTTTTGTCCCTAGACCTACAGAGGCTATCCACGTGGCGTGGACCCCTTCCGTAGGTCACCCCATTTTGGGCAGCCTCATGGTTTCCTTGAGGTCTTGGGGTTTAAACTTGGGGTCCTCCTCAAGGACACTTAGGGTGTTCCTTGGGGAGTAGTACCTTGATGTTTAACCCCTAAACACCTCAACCATGCATCAGGACAACATTATACCACATCAAACGTCAAGTCAAACACAAACGCACACACAGTAGGCTCTAGTTTCACTAGTTCGTTTTTTGGGTCATTACATTATCCCCCACTTAGGAACATTCATCCTAGAATGACACTTCAAACACATTAAGTGGTTAACGAATCAAATAAGCATCCCACAATCATGCATGGAACATCAATGTAAATTCACACAACTAGGAGGAAATATCAACTCCACATCAATAAGTTCAAAACACAACAAGAAGGTAGAAATTACATCTACAACTCATTACGCATCAAAACTTCACATTCTTCATTTCATTGGAGGAACTTCCTTCTCCAAATCAAATCATGCTCATCACAACATCATTAAGCACATTTAAGAAATTTTCTCATGAAAGCTCATTCTGCAAATTTTCAATAAGGCACCTTTTGGCATGTTCAACAAATCAACTCATCAAACATTTAGGCAACTCATCATAGATGCATATTAACATGTGGAACACAATTCATGAAAACTCATTTTTCGCATTTAAACAAGAATTCAACTAGAAAATACACAACATAAGGAGACCATGGAAACTCATATTCACACAAGACTCCAAAACATGAAACAAGTTACAAGTAACTCTTGGTTTCCACCTTAAACAAGAATAGAAAGAAAAAGATAAGGATATCAACACTCTCAACAACCTTACTATTCAGCATACCATTCACCACTTAGGAGAAAACCCAACTAAGTCTATCATGAAAAAAAACTTAAGAACCTCATTACGACAAAAGGTACTATAACTTACAGGCACCTTCATCTGGATTAGCTCATTTGTCCTTGTTAGCTTCAAGCACATTGAAACAGCTCTTCTTTGGAGTATTGGGATCCAGGCCATCATAAGGAGCTTGTTTGGCCTCCCTTCCTACAGCAGTAAGAGTAGGACAATTTCTCACTTGGTGATCAAGCTTTCCACATCCATAGCACCCACTAGTACCGACTAGGCATTTCCCGTGATGGTTCTTTCCACAGTTGTGACAAGTAAGTTTAGCAAATGGAGGTCCACCACCTCTCTCTTGGTTAGCCTTAGGAGCACTTGAGGAATCTGGGTTTGGAGCTCTCTTCTTGAACCTAGGTTGACCTTGCTCATCGGATCCACCCCTTTTCAACTCCTTATCATTCCTCTCAAGTTTGGACTTCTCAATAGATTGAGCATACACATACGCCTAGAAATATGCATGCCATCATGGAGAATTTCCGTTGGATACCAAGGATGGAGCATACTTAGACAATAGGGTAAACATCAAAGAATACTCCTCCACATTCATGTTACCTTGCCTAAGGTTTATAAACTCCTCAACCTTACACTCCCTCTTCTCACGGGGAAAGTACCTACCAAGGAAAGCTTCCTTGAACAACTCCCAATCTATAGGCATTGCTCCTATAGGCCTATTGCTTTTCCATTGAGTGAACCACATTTGGGCCACATCTTTCAATTGGTAGGAAGCCAACTTTGACTTCTCCCTAGAAGTTACTCCCATAGCACCTACTATCTTATAAACTTCATCCAAGAATTCTTGGGGATCTTTTCCCACTTTAGACCCAAGAAAAATAGGAGGATTCATCCTCACAAAGTCTCTCAATCTTGAGGCCACGGTACTCTCATTAGCATTCACCTTATGACCCACATATCTATTCACTTGAGTCATCACGGCTCGGGCTAGGGTTAGAAAAACCGACCTAATCTCTTCATTAGTCATGTCTGGGGGAACCACCAGAAATTCGTTCTCTTGAGACACTTGGTCACCTAAAAGACTTTGATCATCTTGGGGAGGAACTCCCTCATTCACCACTTCCTCTTGCACTCTCCTCGGGTTAGCCCTTATATTCATTTCCTATAAACACACGAGAAGGATTAGGAAAATGACACTTATAGAGCTAAACTCTAAGGCACGACTTCAAGAATATGAAAGAAGTGTAACTTTCTAACGTCCTATAGCCTCTCGCTCATAGATGTGTCACGATTCACACCGATGAACAAGACTCTACTAGACGTGGCTTGTGAGACATTGATCCTAAAAACCATTTTCAAAATCTTATGCTCTAATACCAAGTTTGTCACTACCCGAGAGCCCCCTAGTCATAACACGGCGTACTCGACCCCGAAGGGGTCTAATATAAGCCTCTTAGCTTATTCATTACATAGACAATAGAAAATAGTAGGAGTTGAAAACTTTATCTAAAACCATTCTATCAAAAATCTCATTTATAAAGCAGCGAAATACTAAGTCTCACATGGCCATCTTAGACAAACTTTAACAAGATAGGGTCACATCCCTTTACAATCGAAGTATAGACAAGAGTCTTAAAACATAAGAACTAAAAACAATAAAAGTCCTTGTCCTCGACTTATGAGGACATACCAAAAGAGGTCTTGAGAGAACTCTAATCCCAAGCTTTACTAAATAATGCAATCACTTGCCGGAACCTACACTTGTAGTAAAAAAAAATATATGGGTTAGCACACAAAAATGTACTAAGTATGATAACTATGCAAAACATGTTTTAAAAGGGATATTTTGTTGAAAGTCATGCTTTATGCTATTTTTGTAAACTTTCATGAACATTGATACATGAGGCATAATATAAGTCACAACCAACACACAAAGTCACATAATTCACATTTGAGTAAAATCACATATAACCCTTTACCTTCACCTTGAGTCTCCACCTCAAGTAACCCTCAAGCTATGTCTTGTGCAATGTATGGGTAGCGTCCAATACCACCACCTACACTAAGGCACCACCTTAAGCTCACCCAATAGTGAACTTACCATTCCTCCTTTCCACCTTTACACAATAAAGCATTTAAGAGACACAACCATTACATTAAGACCAACATCTAAGACAACTCTAAGTCATACTTGTGCAATGTGCAAGTAGCATCCCATACTACTACTCACACCAAGTACTCTTTTGAAGTAACCATAGACAAGGCACATTCATATACAATAGGCATGATAAGGAAATAGCTCATAATACAATCAAAGTATAGCATGGATCTTTACATGTAAATATATAAGCATTTAAGCATTTAAGTTAACATTCTTCATTAGATTCATTTAGGACACATTCATGCATTTAAAGGACTTTAACATATTTAGTCATTAAGACCTAGATAACTCACTATAGCCCTTTCAAAGCCTACTCGTGCAATGTATAGATAGCATCCCATACTACTACATACACATTGTAGTACCTATCAAGAAACTAGAGTGCACATCTCACATGATGGTAATAAGCGTTTAATCGACATAGACCATGGAAGCTAGACCTGGAATCCGGTGTTCTACCCCCATACCAAAAATAGGTGGTCTTCTTGCCTAAGGAAGACCGGTATGATTAGCTTGAATTTGCATTGAATACACTGGGTAATATCCTCTGTGGGCACATACTTATGGGAAAGAAAGATGTTTGTTGGAACCCTAACCTAACATTGGCAAAGTTTCAACCTTACCATATACAGTTGGAGCTTACCCTACATTCCCATAGAGTATTTCAATCATATTACAACTTTGTACTTGAGAGGGCCACCAACATTAGGCCTACCGACCCAAGCACATACACATCAAATGTCACCACCATTAGGTCTACCGATTCAAGGTACATTAAGGATAGATCATTGATCTTTCTAGAAAGAGCTACCAACAATTGGTCTACCGTTTCTAGGTTCATCATCTCACACAAGAAGGAGGCCACCATCATTAGGTCTACCGCTTCAAGGTTTAAAACACAAACAAGGAAAGGCCACCAACATTAGGTCTAGCGGTCCAAGGTATTACATTTACAATAGCACCTAGACTCCTCATGAAAGGACACTAACATTAAGTCTACCAATCCAAGGATTAGCCTAGAATACTTCCATAGACATTTATAGAAAGGTTACCCACACTAGGTCTATCACATTCATCATTATAGAACACTTCACATTCCATCATTTAAATCGCATGTAAAACCTTCACATTATACAATATCATGATAACACTTCAATTCGTCCAACTATGCCTTCAAGGCCATGATCACAATGTACATTGTAAGTAAACACCTACACCTTTCTAGTGGATTCAAGAACAATTCTACTTTAACATGAAATTAGGTCAAACTTGCCCTTTCAAGGCTATGATCACAAATCCACAATTCACCAACAATTAACCATAATTAGGCATAGATGAAGATACAATTCAATAATCTAAATCAATCTAAGCAAAATCACCATCATTCTTTCATAATCAATAGACCCACTTCATAAGTCACATTGTAGAAATTGAGAGAAATCATGGGTTCATAAAGTAAAATCAACTTAAATCATCAATATAATCATATTTTATCATTTGAAAACATTTGATGCAATAACCCATGAGGTTAAGTGAAACTTAGGGTTTTTCATGAAACATGAAAACTTTGAAATCTCTTTTAAAATTGACTCTAGGGTGAAATATGACCCTAGATAAAGGATAACCATACCTTGTACTTGAATAATCCCACGAAATTGAAGAAGAAACACTTTGAAATACCCAACCCTCGCTTGATCTTGACCTTCATCTCCAAAGGAGTTTCTAGCGAGAACTTTTTGGGAGCGAAGGGTTTTGATTTGAGAGATGAAATCTAAATCAATGTTTTAATGCTTTAATACTCTTAAAATATGTTAATACACCTAAACTAACCGTCCACACATTAATTGGAACTTGAGGTGAATTTACCAATTCACTCCTCACTTGGCCGTGTCTTGACAGCATTGCAAGTGCCAATCGACGGCTCCCCATCCACATACTGTGGATGGGTTGATGCCTCATACTGGTGGTTCGTCATTTGGATCAAAGGCTAGCCATTTGGGGGCCTGACCTACGCAGGAAATGTACGGGGCGTGGATGGACTTATGGGGTGTGGACCTCTTCCGTAGGTTATCCCATTTTGGGCATCCTCATGGTTTCATTGGGGTCTTGGGTTTTAAACTTGGGGTCCTCCTCAAGGACCCTTAGGGTGGACCTTGGGGAGTCGTACCTTGATGTTTAACCCCTAAACACCTCAACCTTGCATCGGGACAACATTATACCACATCAAACCTCAAGTCAAATACAAATGAACACACGTTAGGCTCTAGTTTCACTAGTTCATTTTTAACCTTGTTACAAATGATGTCATTTTGACTTAAATTAGAGTCACTATATAAGATTTTTTAACTCCTAAATTCACCCAATTAAGTCATAAATTTCCAACTGCTTATCCTCTCAAATTATTCTCTGTGTAGAACTTGAAGAATAAGAAGGAAATTGGAGGTAGGGTTCAAGAAGCAAGGTTCTTCACATCAAATTCATTGATATTTGTTGTTAAGGTATGGTAGTTTTCATGCATGGATAGTCCAAGGATCCCCTTCAAAATCCCAATTTCAAAGATAGAAATTCCTGAATGTTCAGGTTTGATTTCAAACTCATGGGTTCCTTTCAAAAATTGAGTGTAATGATTGAATTATGTTATATTATGCGTGAATTGATGATTTCCTATGGTTTTTATGTTGTATCCCCAATAACCCATGAAATCCTCATATTTTCCAATTATGATCTTGTGATGTGGGCCTTTGTTAATGAAATAAAAATGTTATGAAATTATTCATGTAATGATTGGGTTCGTTGAATTATTATGATATCCATATCTAATGTTTGAATTATAGATCGGTTGATTGAAAGTGAGCTTTGAACCTTGAAAGGGTAAACTACGAGAATTATGTATGTTTTTATGAAATCTATGTATCTGCTTTAAGAACACTTTAAGAGTAAAGTGTCCATGATTAGGATGTAGTTGTTGTGTTGTTGAAAGGATATTCTCATATACACATCTATGCATGAATATGATATGATTTGAAAAGTCTTCTCACATAATGAAGATTCTAAGGTTGAAAGGCTTTCTCACCTAATTGAAACTTAGACTTGTCTGTAGACATGGACGGTGAAAGGTTATTCTCACGCATGATCTAAGAGCTATCCTATGAGTTAAGCTTGGATTGAGTGCCTATACATTCTTCCATGAATATGAATTTAAGTCAAGACTTAATATGTAATCCGTGGGAATTAATGGTTAGCACCTAGTAAATATTGAATATGAGAAGGAAGCTTTTAGAATAGTTTAGTCCGGCTTCCTAATGGGATCCTTCTACACTAGTTGAGTCCGGGGTCCAAAATATGTCTCATGAGATGGAAGCCTTCTACGCCAGTTGAGTCTGGGTTTCTAGTAGCAATCTCCTTATCCCATAAAATATGTGGCCCCATACGTTAATTAGCTAGTGCATCCACCTAAGCTAAAATTATGGTTCTACCTTAGGCAAGTAGGACAACCCTTTTCAGTGTGGGCAACACCGGATTCCATGATAAGCTCACATGATGTCATGTCAGTTAAGGCTTATTCCCACAATAAGAACAAGAATATGAATTATGTACTATTGTTATTTAAGAAGCTTTTATATGAATTTTCAAAGGTCTTAAAGGTGATAATGACTATGTTGGCTATGTTTATGAGTTATGTTTTCCTCTATCTTTATGATGATGTTCAAACTTGGTAAAGTGCATGCTTTTAAATGAAATGTCCCTTTTTGCATGTTTTCAATATTTTTATGCATAACTATCATACTTAGTGCGTTTTTGTACTAACACATACTTTTCCTACATTTTCCCAAGTATAGGGTCTGGTTCTCGAGGACAGCTATTTCTCATGTTGTAGTTTTTTTCATGTATTTCCATTTTTAGACATGATGTATGGGCTAGGCCCTATTTCATTCTAACATTGTAATAGATTGCTATGTTGATACTTTGTGTCTAGACTTCTGCTTTTCTTTTATGAAGATTTTAGACCTAAAATATGTTTTACTCTTATATTTCTATTGTTTATGTTATGTAGACTAAGTGGCTTGTATGGAGTCCTTCGGGGTTCTATACGCCATGTTACATCTAGGAGGTACCCCTGGATTGTGACACAAAAATCTCTCGTCTCATAGTGCATGCAGAACTAATTGAGGAGGAGAAACATAAGGAAAAGTTTAGAGAGGAAAAGAGGTCTAAGACCAGTTACAAAAAATCTCTCATGTAAGGTTCGATGGACAAGGTCGTCCTAGTTTCCAACAATGGTTTCCTGGTCAAGATTCCTCCAATGCTCCTCCTAAGTTAAACAATGAAAGGGTGTCTAACCCTAAGCCTGAAGGAGGTAATGGTGGTGGATCTTCATTGCCTAGGTTTACTGGTACTAAGTGTGGAAGGAAACACGGGGGTAGGTGCCTAGCCGACATTGATGGTTGCTTTGGTTGTGGTAAGAGTGGTCACAAACCAAGGGATTTCTCGATGCTTATGGCTAAAGAAAAAGTGGGCAAGAAAGCTCCTCCTAGTGGTGCGGGTTCCAATGCTCCTAAAGAAAATTGATTCGATGCACTTCAGATTCGAGATAAACAAGAGGGTTCTCCCGATTTGGTTACCAGTATGTTGAAAGTTTTTAGACAAGATGTTCATGCTTTACTTGATTTCGGAGCTACCTTATCATTTGCGACACCATATGTGGCTATGAGGTTTGATTTTCTTCCAGCCTTCTTATGTGTCTACTCTTGTTGGTCATTCTATTTTGGCTAAGATGGTCTAGAGAAACTGCCCCATTTTCTTGTCCCATAGACTTACCCTAGTTGACTTAGTACAGCTTGGTATGTTAGATTTTGATGTTATCTTGGATATGGATTGGCTGTACTGATGTTATCCTTCTTTTGATTGTAGAACCCTTGTAGTCAAGTTTCAATTCCCGAATGGGCCTATCCTAGAGTTGAATGGGGGAAATTCTATCCCTAAGGGTTAGTTTGTTTCTTATCTTAAAGCTAGAAAAATGATTTCTATGGGTTGCATTTACCATCTAGTTAGGGTGGGGAATGTAGATTCTGAAACCCCTACTCTCGTTTTGGTCCTTGTTGTTAATGAATTTCCAAAATTCTTCCTAGATGATGTACTCGGTATTCCTCCCGAGCAGGAAATAGACTTTGGTATTGACCTTCTCCCAGACACGCACCCTATTTCTACTCCTCCTAACCATATGGTTCCGGCAGAACATAAGGAGTTGAAAGAACAATAGAAAGACTTGTTGGATAAGGGTTTCATTCGACCGAGTATCTCTCCGTGGGATGGTCCAGTTTTTTTTGTGATAAAGAAAGATGGTTCTCTTTGTTTGTGTATTGACTATCGTAAATTGAATAAGGTGACCATTAAGAATAAGTATCATCTCCCAAGGATAAATGATTTATTTCACCAACTTGAAGGAGCAAGTTTTTTCTCTACGATTGACCTTCGATTGGGTGATCACCAATTGAGGGTGAAGGTAGATGACATTCAGAAGACATCTTTTCGAACTCGGTATGGTCATTATGAGTTTTTGGTATTAGCGTTTGTGTTGACTAATGCTCCGGCGACGTTTATGGATTTGATGAATAAGGTGTTTAGACAATACCTTGACATGATTGTGATTGTGTTTATTGATGATATTTTAATCTACTCAAGGAGTGAGGATGAGCATATTGATCATTTGAGGATCATGTTGCAAATTCTTAAGGACCAACAACTCTTTGCAGAGTTTAGCAAAGGTAAATTTTCGTTAAGGGGTGTAGCTTTTCTTGGCCATATTGTTTCAAGTAAGGGTATTGAGGTAGATCCTAAAAAGATGGATGATGTCAAGAGTTGGCCTAGACCTACAACTCCTTTAGATATTATAAGTTTCTTGGGTTTAGCCTGTAACACCCCGAAAATTAGTAGGCTAAACTAGAGCTTAATGTAAGGGTTAGAGTCATATCATATGTAACATCACGTACATAAAATAGAGGTTTTTCGTGTTAGAACTCCAAGGTAAAACCCCTCAAGGACTAATCATGGCCCTTGAGAAGGACCCCTAGAGGCTGCCTGGCAGTGAGTGACCAACGGCAGGACCCACCCCCCGTTGGTGGGTCCATGCCACATGGGTGAGCCTGTAGGTGGGCACCTTGGAGACTACCCAAGGCAGTGACCGACAATACCAGGACCCATGTGTCATGGATGGGTCCACTATCCGTGGGTGGGGAGTCATTGTTCAGGGCATGATAAACAAAGTCCCAGATCAGCATCTACGGTTCACCAGGACGGACCATTGGTCCAACAACGGTCCGTTGGTGAGGTCTCGTGTCGTTTTAATATGAATTAAGTAGTGTCGTTTTGCCTTACTCTAAAACACCTATATAAACATTTTTAACCCTTAAAACCCCTCATTTAAGTCATTCTCTCAATTCTCTCAAAAGAATTCCCAAAACTTTATCCTCTCCAAATATTTTCTCTCTAGAACTCCAAGGAAAAAGAAGAAGGATGTAACATGGCATACAAGACTCCGAAAAGTCTCATACAAGCCTCATAGCATGTCATCACATAAGATATTAGAAATAGTACGAAATTTAACTCTCTTTTAATCCATACAATCAAAAGATCATTCAAAACAACGGAAGTCTACTAGTATCACATGACCGTCTAAAAAAAATCTTCAAATCAAAAGTAACGTCACGGCCCTATACAATAGAAAGTCCAAAAGAGTCTATTACAGTAAAAGAGATGAAACATCAAAGTACTTGTCATCGAATCCATGAGGACATACCAATTGTCTTGGAAGAACTCAATCCAAGCTTCAACTAGAGAGAATCAACTAAAATGTTGGAATCTACACTTTGGTAAAAATGAAGAAATATAGGTTAGCACATTTAATGTACTAAGTATTATTGCCATGCAAAAACCATGCTTAAAACATACATTTTATTTAAAAATCATGCTTTACGCAAATTTTAGAAAACTTCATAAACATAAGTATACGAGGAATAATATACAAACATAACCAACAAACAAGTCATTTCATCACATTAAAACATAATCAACATATAAGCCATTTCATCACATTAAGCTTTCAGCTTAAGTAACCTTAAACCATACTTTGTGCAATGTATGAATAGCGTGCCATACCACCATCCACACTAAGTACCACATTAAGGACACCAAAATGAACTTACCATTCTTCCTTTTCATCATTTGTACATACTCATACATAAGGAACATAAACATTTCATAAGTCATACCAAGGAAGTAACTCATAATACAATCCAAGTATAGCATGCATCATCACATTAAGCATATAAGTCATTATTCTTCATTTGGTTCATTAAGAACACTTTCATTCATTAGCCATTAAGATATTACAGAACTCACTGTGACCTTCTCAAAGCCTACTTGTGCAATGCATGGATGGCATCCCATACTACCATCCACACTTCATAGAACTTATCAAGACACCATAGTGCACATCTCACATGAAGGGAATAAGCTTTAATCGACATAGACCAGGAGAGCAAACCATGGAATCCAGTGTCATAAGACCCCACACCAAAAGAAGGTGTCGTACTTGCCTAAGGTAGAACTAGATACATTTTAGCTTAGGTGGATCCACTATCTAATATCCACTATCATAGTTATGGGATAAGAAAGATGTTCATTGAAATTTAGCCTAACGTAGGGAGAACTTCCATCTTACCATATCCACTCGATACTTAGCCTACATTCCCATAGAGTAGTTAATTCACATTAAATTATACATTAACATATTATTATACTTGAGAGGGAAACCACCATTAGGTCTACCGACTCAAAGTACATTTACACATGAAAGGGCCACCACCATTAGGCCTACCGATTCAAGGTACATTATTAGGATAGATCCTTGAATCGTCAAGAAAGGGCCACCACCATTAGGTCTACCGCTTCAAGGTTCATCATTTCACACAAGAGAGGGCCACCAACATTAGGTCTACCGATTCAAGGATTATCATCACATTAATTTCTACACTCATCATGAGGGGCTACATACATTAGGCCTACTGGTTCAAGACATAGCCTAGAATACTTCATCATTTATTTATGAAAGGGCTACCAACATTAGGTCTACCGATTCGAGGCAAAGCCTCACAATACTTCATTAGTCATTTATGAAAGGGCTACAAACATTAGGTCTAACTATTCCATGTTCATTAAGTTAAGACACATTCATTACACAAGAAGAGGATGTCTAAGCCTACCAATTCAAGGTAATTCAATCAAGATCGCATTCATCAATACAAGAAAATGATGGCTTAGGCCTACCAATTCAAAATACATCATTCCACATTACTTTCATTTATATCAAAAGAGGATGCCTAAGCATACCAATTCAAGACATAACATCATATTATAGAAACCCTTCACATTCTATCATGATAATTCATGAGTGTTAATTGAGAATATACTTTCAATAATAGCACAATTATATTCTAAACATGATCATAACACTTTTATTGAGATCACACATATATACTTCACATCATGATCATACATAGATCCTTCATGAAATTGCCTTCCAAGGCTATGAATCAATATCAACCCATACATCTAAGATACTACAATAGGTAATGAAATTAAAATGATTCAATAACTAATTCAATATAAACATAAAAAATTCAACATACTTTCATGATCAATAAATTCCTAATCTCAATTCACAACTTAAGATTTTGGGGGAAACATGGGTTCATGGGATAAATTCACCATAATTAATCATTAATTCAAAAATCCATTCATAATTCATCATATATAAATCTTTGGAAATGTTTTGGAATTGAACCCATGCATAGATGAAAACCCTAGGTTTTTGGGGGAGTTTGGAAACAAGAAATCATTTTTTGATAGGGTTCCTTGAATGAAGCATAGTTAAGGATGAAGACTACCCTACCTTTAGGGAAGAAAATCCACAAAACTTGAGTGATAATGCTTAGATCTTGAGCTTGAAAACTTGAATCCTTCACCTCCAATGGTGGTTTCTAGAGAGAGAATATTTGAGGAGAGGAGGTTTCTATTTTGAGTGTTTTGAAATAATGAATTCTAAAAGGGATTTTCATACATTAAAAATCCTTAAAATACCCTAATTAATTAATAATAACCGTCCCTTAACTCATCTAACTTAAAATGGTATTTACCACCTTGCCATAGCCTTGGCCGAAATTAAACAACAAAGAAGTGGTGACCTACGAACCATGACCTACGGACCGTAGGTGGGCTCACGCCCCGTCCTGCATGTCCGTGGTTTGGGTCTGAGGGTCACCATTTTGGACCTTGACCCATGGAGGCCATCCACGGGGTGTGGATGGACCAACGGGGCGTAGGTCCCATTTGTAACTCCCATGATTTTTGGCAACTTTGGCTTGTTGGGGCAGCCTTGGGGTTAGGCTTTAGGGTCCCCCTAAAGGACCATAGGTTATTTTAACCCCTAAACTCCTCAACCTAGGCTCGGGACATCATTCTACAACCTCAAACCCCATAACAAACTCAAAAACAAACTCGTTAGGCTCTAGTTTCACTTATTAGTTTTCTGGGTCATTACAAAGGAAGTTGGAGCTAGGGTTCAAGGAGAAAAGTTTTTCACTCAAATTCATTGGGAATTGTTGATTAAGGTATGGTTGTCCTTTATCCATGGATAGCCTTCAAAACCCAAATTTCAAAACTAAAAATCCCCAAAAGTTAGGGTTTGATTGTAAACTCGTGGATTCCTTTATAAATCATTTCTAATGATTGAATTATGTTACATTATTAATAAATTTGATGATTTACTATGGTTTTATGTGGAATTCCCCAAGAATCCATGAAATTCCCATATTTACCAATTATGATTATGATCTTGTAATGTGGGTCTTTATTGATGAAAGGAGAATGTTATAGAATTATGCATGTGGTGATTGAGTTACTTGACTTATGATTATATCCATGTCTAATGTAGTGAATTCTAGATGTGTTGATTGAATATGATATTTGATCCTTGAAGGGCAAGGTATGAGAATTATGCATGTTTATTAGACTTATTTTTATGCTTTAAGAACACTTTGATAGTGAAGTTTCTATGTTTATGATCTTGTTATTGTGTTGTTGAAAGGATATTCTCACATACACACCTTTAAATGAATATGATATGATGTGAAAGATTTTCTCACATATGAAGACTCTAAGGTTTAAAGGCAATTCTAACCTGCTTGAATCTAAGATATGTATATGTAGACATGGACGGTGAAAGGCAATTCACACGCATGATCTAAGAGATATCCTATGAATTATATTGGATTTAGTGTCATGACATTCTTCCATGATTATGAACTAAGTCAAGAATATGAACTATGTGGGAATTAATGATTAGCACCAAGTGGATATTGAAATGAGATGGGAGCCCTCACATTAGTTGAGATCGGGTTTCTAGGAGCAATCTCTTAGGATGGAATCCCTCACAATAGTATAGGCCAGGTTTCTAGTAGAAATCCCCTTATCCCATATATTATGTGCCCCCGTAGGATATTAGCTAGTGGATCCGCCTAAGCTAAGAGTGTGGTTCTACCTTAGGAAAGTAAAACAACCATTTTCGGTGTGGGAGTTACCAGATTCCATGTTAAGCTCACATGGTATCATGTCGGTTAAGGCTTATTCCCACAACAAGAACAAGAATATGAATGACTGTTACTCAATAAGCTTTGTCTATGAGTTCTCAAAAGCTTTTACGATGATTATGACTATGTTATGACTTATGCTCTCTAAACTCTCAAATGATGTTCAAACTTTGTAAATTGCATACTTACAAATGAAATGTCCCTTTTAGCATGTTTTCAATAATTTTATGTATGGCTATCATACTTAGTGCATTTTTGTACTAACCCCTACTTTTCCTACATTTTCCCCAAGTGTAGGGTCCGGTTCTCAATGTGAACATAGTTGTGGCTAAAGTTTGGACTTGATTATTCTTCTAGCTCGTTGGTGATTCCTCATGGTTTGAGGATGGATATTTCTCATATTGTAGTTTCACTTCATGTATTTCCCTTTTTGAACAATGTTGTATGGGTTATGCCTCTTTTTCATTCAAGACATTGTAATTGATGGCTATGTAGAGATTTAAAGTCTAGACTTTCACTTTTGATTTTATGAAAATTTTGGACTTGAAATGCATTTTTACTCTTATTTTTATATTTCTTATGATATGAAATGCTAATGTGCTTGTATGGAGTCCTTCGCAGTTCTATACGCCATGTTACGTCAAGGGGGTACCCTAGGTCATGACAAACTTGGTAATCAGAGCACAATGTTTATAATGATTCTAGGATGATGTCTCATAAGCTAAGTCTACTAGACTGTTGTTCATGAGTGTGAAGCGCGCCGCATTTATGCATGAGAGGCTACAAGATGGCTAGGAAACTCCATTTCTTTCGTTACTCTTAAGACTTGCTATAGAGTTTAGCTGCATGAAGTCTCTCTTCTAATCCTTACCGTATTTTCAGGATATGACTTCTTGAAGGGCTTATACTAGAAGGAATGCAAGGGAGAATGAGTAACAAGGAGATCCTCTTCAAGCTACTAAAGTTCCGATTGATCCTTCGGTTTGGGAATGCAATAAATGTGTAGGTTAGGTTGGGTTTTCAAATGTTGGATCAAGGTTTGGCGACTCAAGCCAATAAATAGGTTGTAGCTACTATGAATCGTAATATGAATTCGGCGGCATCAAGAGTGGGAGATTTTGCAAGGATGAACCCTCTAAAATTGTATGGCTCAATAGTGGAAGAAGATCCTCAAAGGTTTATCGACTAGGTCTTTAAGGTACTTGCTAATATGGCGGTCACTTCGGTAGAGAAGGCAAAGTTATTCGCTTACCAATTGAAAAATGTTGCTCAATTGAGGTATGATTAATGGAAGGGGGAGAGACTGGTAGGAGCGGGCCTCGTAGAGTGGGAAATGCTTAAATCCATGTTTCTTGATAGGTTCTTTCCCCAAGAGTTGAGGGAATCTAAGGTGGAAGAGTTCAATAAACTTCATCAAGGATGTATGAGCGTTAAGGAGTATGCCTTAAAGTTTACTCAATCATCCAAGTATGCTCCAACTATGGTGGCGATTGATGAGTCCACAAATTGGACTCATTCAGGGTAACTTTTTAATAGAAATTGTGTCCTCAAATGCTTATTTTATCTCAATATCTGATGAAACCCCTTAAGTTTCAGGTATTTGAAGTTTTAAGGAAAGCATGGACACTATGTCGCAAAAAGGAATGAAAAGGCTGAAAAGAACGAAGAAATGAAGGCCTGAGGATCACCGAGTCCACTTGGCGAGTGGCCGAAGGGTCTTACTTCGCCTTTTTTTCTAGTATGTTGAGCCCTGAAGAAAAGGATCATGTCGGCGGAAAAACGGAGTAGTCGGTACAACGCCGAGAAGTTTCGCAAAAGCAGTACCATGCCGCCCAATGACCCAGAGCACAATGAGGTTGAAGGCTGGTGCAAGACGGGGATGAACTACACCAAAGAGAGAATCGCCAAGTTGATCGGTGATTCCGACTAACGACGCCGAATGATCCGCTGCAGCACAAATCTGTTCAAACTATAAATACTAGTTAGAGTTTTATTTTTAGTGTGGAACAATTATTATAATTCACTTATATCGAACAGTTGTGATAGTTTTCATATAGAATAGTACTTAAGGTAAAAATCTCTATCTCTTGATGTATTGCTAAAACCCCTAATTCTTGGGGTGTTATTTAGTGAATATGGGTTAAGATAATTATTGGCTCTTGCCTATTGATAGTCTATTCGTAGTTTAAATGTGATTTCGTTTAGTGTTTGTGGATAAATTTAATTAATTTGTTGTCGTAAATACAAGTTTATTTATCTGTTTTTGGCTTGCTCGAGAGAGAGGTCGTAAAACTAAAACCACTAAATTGATGGCCGGTGTGAGTGGGTCGACATGAGGTTCAACTCGAGAGAGTGAACCCCAGTCCCATATCCACACACTCAGCTTGAGAGAGTGACTGGGTTAAGGCATAGGCTGGTCTTCATGCGGCAAGTACGTGTCCAAGAGTACCGCATTTGAAACAGGGTAAGTTGCTCGAGAGAAAGCATCCCTTTTAAAGTCTAACCTAGTCACAATTATTCTATGAATCTTAAATCGAAAGCATGTACCCAATAATCTAGCTTAACCCGTTTTCCCTTTCACATCCCAAGGATCCCCTCTCATTGCTTAGAAATCCTTGTTTATTTTGCTGTTTTTACTTACAAGTGACAAAATCCCTCATTGTTAATTGTCGCTTTTGTGTCCCCTTTTAATTTACAATATTTTTACTCGTTAATGTCTTTAGCTACGACTAGTTAGAACTAAATATTATTTTTCTATAAATTCTCAAAACCACTCTCTTGGGTCGATTCCAACCCTTGGTTGGGTTACTAAACTATTGTACGATCGTAGACACTTGCATCGGAAGTTGTTTCTTGATTACACAAACATCAAAATGGAGCCGCAGCCGGGGAGAGGTGTTATTTGAGAAGTTTTAGATTAGTTAAATTTTTATTCTTCTTAATTGTAGTTTACTTACTTAATCTTCAGTTTTGCTTTGAGTATTTGTGTGTCAAAACAGGACATATGAGTACACATGGGGAGAATAGCTGCCAAGCGGGCCACCCATCAGGTGATGCTTTTCATCGATACGACATTGATGATGGTAATAGTGTTTACAACCCTGACCATGTGAGCGAGGTGAGTTCAATTTGCATTCCACAAGCCGATGAAAATGCAATGTTCGAATTTACTAGCGCAACACTCCAACTCATACATTCAAGAGGTCTATTTGGAGGATTACAACATGAAAATCTGCATGAACATATACGAAGCTTCGTGGAAGTATGCACCCATTTATCGTTCAAGAATCTAACTCAAGAATCCATACGTCTTCACTTATTTCCATTATCATTGACCGGGGGAGCTACTAAATGGTTGGTCGAGCTTCCAAACAAATCCATCAAATCATGGGAGGAGCTGGTTATGGCATTTCACGAAAGATTCTTACCTCCATCAAGAATGATCAAACTAAGAGACGACATATAGAATTTTAGCAAAAGAAGGGTGAACCAATTCACGAATCATAGACAAGGTTCAAGAGATTTTTGCGAAAGTGCCCAACGCATGGACTGCCAGGTGAATTTCTACTTCAATATTTTTACCGTAGTCTGGACTCGGGTAATAAAGGGATAGCTGATCAATTGGTGCAATGAGGAATAATGTTACAATCATTTGAAGTAGCCTCATTTCTCCTAGATGGTATGACCAATGTAAACCAGGCATGGTACACCAAAGATGATCAAGTTTCCCCACTTTGTTTCCAATTAACACAAAACCAAATCGATAAAGAAAGGGAAAGTGACGAAAACATCAAAAAGATGTTGTCTAAAATGGAAATTCTATAAGAACATATGAAGGGGACACATGGAGTGTTTCGAGTTGAGGAGGGTTCTTCTTCCGATTACTCAAGACCGGGGAAGAATAAAGGTTTGAACTGTAGAAGATAGGTTTCCACCCACGCTATCAACAGCGGGGTGGAAATCAAGGTTGGAACAATTATAGGGGTGAAGAACCAAGGAGATGTTGGCAAGATTTGGCTGAGCAAGACGATCATGAGGAGGATCATTCTCACTTGAGTGAAAGCCCAAAGTCCAAAGGGATTGCAGGTAGACCTCGGGTAATGATTTGTTATCGCGCATACTCGATAAAGTTGAGGGCTCTGATGATTTGCTAAAAGGGATGAAAGATAACTTTTCATCATTGAACAGTAAAGTGAATTCCCATCCTAATGACATCAAAATGCTGGAAGGTAAATTGAGTCTATTATTAGCACAATTAACGTCCAAAACACCGATGGAAGATATTGAAAGATAGCTGGTTGTAGTTACCCGTAGCGGCAATGTGGCAATAGGAAATGTGATGAAAGATGAGGATCCTCAAAAGCATGAAGAGAGTCAAGGTGTGGAGGAACAAGAGTTACCTATCCAACAAAACATTACAAAAAAACCATAGGAGGAACCGGAGCAAGAAGTGCAAGTTCCAAAAGTCATGCACCATCTACCCAAGATACCTCCACCATTTCCCCAACGTTTGAAAAAGAAGAGTGAAGATGAGAAGTTAAAAAAAAATTCCAGTATTTGAGAACTTATCAATTAACCTTCCTCTGGTGGACGCGTTGTTGGAAATGTTGGGATATGCCAAATTCATGAAAGAGCTGGTTACAAAGAAAAGGAGTTTGGACTATGAAACGATTGAGGTTCCCCATAGTTGCAGTGCAATTATGACAATTGAGTCAATCACTAAGAGGGAAGATCATAGGGAATTCACAATCCCATGCACAATTTGCATGCTCCAATTTTCTTTACTTGATGCCCTATGCAATATACAAGCAACTTGGTTTGGGTGAACCAAAGGAAACCAAAATGAGACTCCTTATGGTTGATCGATCAATCAAGCACCTAGTAGGGATACTCTAGGACATATTGGTAAAAGTAGATCGGTTCATCTTTCCGGCTGATTTTGTGATTCTAGATTGTGAGATAGATGATGAAATACCCATTATTTTGGGAAGGCAATTCTTAGTTACCGGGAGAGCATCGGTGGATTTCGAAAGCAGGAAATTGAAGTTCCATGTGAACGATGATGAGTTGACCTTAAATATCTGTAAATTTAAGAAGAAATCAAGTAATATCCATGTGATGTCTACTGAGGATGTTATAGATGAGGCAGTGCCAAGTGTGAGCCATTTAATGCGAAAGAATGGACCCCTTGTATCTGTACTTGCCAATTATGATGAATCCGAAGTTCAAGGCTATGAGGAAATGGTAGCTGCCTCATCGGGGTTAGGAGTATATTCAAGGAATCCAATCAAGTTGGATATCTATCCCAAAAATAGAGAAACTCTTCCTGCAAAGCCATCAATAGAAGAACCACCGAATCTGGAGTTAAAAGCCCTACTCTCTCATCTCAAATATGCCTTCTTAGGAGCCAATAACACTTTACCTGTGATTATCGGAACCGATTTTCTTGAAAAGCAAATGAAATTGCTCATTGAAGTACTGTGGAAGCATATAAAAGCTATTGGATGGACAATAGCCGATATAGTAGGAATTCCTCCTGGAATGTGTACTCACAAGATTCGGCTCGACAGTGAGTGTAAACCTAGTGTGGAGCATCAAAGGAGATTGAACCCTCGAATGGAAGAGGTGGTGAAAAAGGAGATCATCAAGTGGCTAGATGCGAGAGTGATCTACCCGATTGCAGATAGTAAGTGGCTAAGTTCGGTGCAATGTGTACCAAAAAAGGGAGGTATAACCGTAGTCCCAAATGCAAAAGGAGAACTTGTGCCGACAAGACTAGTTACTGGGTGGAGAGTATGCATGGACTATCGAAAGCTTAACTCATGGACCGCGAAATACCATTTTGCAATGCACTTTATGGACCAGATGCTTGACCGGTTATCAGAAAGAGGGTGGTATTGTTTTTTGGATGGGTACTCCGGTTACAATCAAATCTCTATTGCACCGGAAGACCAAGGGAAAACCACTTTTACTTGGCCTTATGGAACATTCGCATTCAAAAGGATGCCATTCTGGCTATGTAATGCCCCAGCAACGTTTCTGCGGTGCATCCTGTCGATTTTTGCGGATAAGGTCGAAGACTCTATAGAGGTATTTTCATGGACGACTTCTTAGTCATAGGGGATACGTTTGAAGAATGCATGACACATTTAGGGTAGGTACTCCAAAGATGCGTGCAAAGGAATCTAGTTCTGAATTGGGAGAAATGTAACATTATGGTGAAATAAGGTATCGTTCTTAGGCACAAGGTATCGCAAAATGGGTTGGAAGTTGATAAGGCAAAAATCAAGTTCATTGAGAAATTACCCCCTCCGATTTCAATGAAGGATGTTCGCATGTTCTTGGGGCATGCAGGGTTATAACGAAGGTTCATTAAAGACTTCTCAAAGATTGCACAACCGTTATGCAAACTCTTAGAGAAGGAAGTGAAATTCTATTTTAATGATGCTTGTATGGCTGCATTTCAGTGTTTGGAAGAGAAACTAGTATCCACCCCGATTATCATCAGCCCTAACTGGTCTGAATCTTTTGAATTAATGTGTAATGCTAGCAGTATGGCAGTGGGGGTCATGTTGGGGAAAAAGCGCAACAAACTATTTCACCCAATTTATTACGCAAGCAAGCCTCTAAATAGTGCCAAGCAAAATTATACGGTCATTGAACAACAGTTGCTTGCGGTAGTCTATTCATTTGAAAAGTTTCGGGCATACTTGCTAGGCACCAAAGTAATCGTACATACTGATCATGCTGCACTCCGTTACTTGGTGGCAAAGAAAGATGCAAAACCAAGATTGATAAGGTGGGTGCTACTATTACAAGAATTTGATTTTGAGGTAAAAGATCGAAAAGGATATGAAAACCAAGTGGCTGATCACTTATCAAGGTTAGAAGTAAGGGCAAATGATGAGCATGAGGTCGACATAGATGACACTTTCCCCGATGAACATGTTTTTGTAATATCTCTTAAACATATGCCATGGTATGCAGATTTTACAAATTACATAGTGTGTGGGCTGATATCGGATGAGTTGACTTTTTTCCAACAAAAAAGGTTCATGTTCGATGTTAAAAAGTACTTTTAGGATGAACCATACTTATTTTAAGAGTGAGCTGACCATATCATTAGAAGGTGTGTTCCGGAAGAAGAAGCGGTAGAAATTCTCCATGCTTGTCATACATCTCTAGAGGGGGGTCACCATAGTGGTATTCGCACCGCTGCTAAAGTTCTCCAAAGTGGATATTACTGTCCATCCCTCTACGAGGATGGACATGAGTTTGTGAAGAAATTCTCTCAATGTCAGCAACAAGGCGGAGTGTCTAGAAGACAAAAATTACCTCTCACTCCTATTTTAGAGGTCGAGCTATTCGATGTATGGGGGATCGATTTTATGGGCCCATTTGTGAACTCATTTGGAAATAAATATATCTTGGTAGCTATAGATTATGTTTCCAAATTGGTGGAAGCCATCGTACTTCCAAAGAACGAAGGAAAAATTGTTGTCCAATTTCTAAAACATTACATCTTCGCAAGATTTGGCATTCCGAGGGCAATCATTAGCGATGGGGGTCCCACTTTTGCAATAGGTGGTTTTAAATGGCACGGAGCAAATATGGGGTGAACACAAAGTAGTAACCCCATATCATCCCTAAACAAGTGGCCAAGTCGAAGTGTCGAATCGGAAAATCAAAACCATCTAGGCAATGATAGTGAATGCCAACAGAACTGACTGGTCTAGGAAACTCGATGATGCATGATGAGTCCACAAATTGGACTCATGTAGGGCTTTATTTTGATAGAAATAGTGTCCTAAAATGCTTATTTTGTCTCAATATCTGATGAACACTCTTAAGTTTCAGGTATTTGAAGTTTTATTGAAAGCATGGACACTTAGACGCAAAAAGGAACAAAGAGGCTGAAAAGTATGAAAAACCTGAAGCCTGAGCATCACCAAGCACACTTGGCGATTCGCCGAAAGGATTCACTCCGCCCTTTGTTCCAGTGCGCGAAGCCTTGAAGAAGAAGGATCAAAAGACGATGAAAGGAGCAGTCGGCGCTACGCCAAATATTTCCACGAAGTAATACTACACTGCCCAATGCTCCAGAACGTTAAGATGCTGAAGGCAAGCACGAAATGGCGATGAAACAGAAGAAGAGCGAATCGTCGAGTTAATCGGTGACATCGACTAACCTCACCGAAAGATGCGCCAACACTATTTTCTGAAGTCTATAAATACTAAACTTATTATTAATTTTAGGTGAGTCGAACATTTATTTTAATTTCCTGAATAGAATAGTACTTTTTGGGATATCTTCTGTCAAGTTTGGAGAGGGTTTTGTGGGAGACTTGAATAGAGAATGATTTCATCTTCTCCAAGTTCGAAATGGGTCTTCTCCATTCTTCATCCTTTGCTTAAATAAAGGTTTAATGTCTTATACCCATTGGATTTTAGTATCATTTTAGGCGTATTTTGTTATTTCTTGATGTGTGGCTAAAAAACCCCCCATTTTTGGGGTGTGATTTAGCAAATATGTGTTGATATTGTTGTTGGGTCTTCCTTGCTGATAGTTTAGATGTATTTTAATGGTTATTTCACTTAGTTGTTGTGGGTTAATTTAATGGGTTTCTAGTTGCAAATACAAAACCACAATATGTTTCCGGCTTGCCCAAGAGGGAGGTCGCGAAACCAAGACAACTAGACTGATGGCCTAATGAGTGGGTCGACATGAGGTTCAGCCTGAGAGGGTGAACCCTAGTCCCATATCCTAACACTCAGCCCGAGAGAGTGAGTGGGGTAAGGCGTAGGATGGTCTTCATGCGGCAAGTAGGTGTCTGAGAGGAACCCATTTGAAACGGGGTAAGTTGCCCGGGAGGGAACTTATTTCCATCTAAAGCTTAGCCTAGTCACTATTATCTTGTAAATTCCTATTGAAAGCATGTACCCAACGATTTATCTCAACTTGTATTGCGGTCAAACCCCAAGAACTTTGTCCCATACTTGATTTTCTTGTTTTCTTTTTCTATTTTTTATTACTTGTGACAAAACCCCCAATTGATATTTGACACTTTTGTGTCACCCCCTTTAATTCACAATGATTTTGTTCATTAATGTCTTTAGCTACGACTAATTAGAACTAAATTTTCTTTATTCTATTAATTCTCAAAACCACTACCTTGGGATACGACCCCAACCATTAGTTGGGTTACTATATTATCGACGATTGTAGACACTCGTACCATAGTTAGGGTCGTTGGTCACGATAAGCATCAAAATGGCACCGTTGTCGGGGAGTGGTGTTATTTGAGAATTTTTAGACTAGTAGAATTTTTGTTCTCCTTGGTTGTAGTTTACTTATTTAAATGTAGTTTTGTTTTGCTAATTTGAATATCAAAGTTGGGACCTAAGGATGGAAAATCACTATTGATACCACACGAATCATCCATTTTTGAAACTATTGAACCTCAGGGACAACCTCCTGACCTTCAAACCGGTAGGGGAGGAGACAATTCCGCAATTGTGGCTGAGATTCAAAGCAATTTTGCAGACATGCCCATCTCATGGAATGCTTGATAAGACACTGCTGGATTACTTCTATCGAGGTCTCGAACCGGAAAATAGAAGCATAGTTGAGCATATTTTTGAATGCGAAATGTTAAACCAACCCTACTAAGTTGTCGCTACACTACTTGACAATATGGTCGAAGCTAGCAACGATACACAAAAGAAATACAAATGGGACAAATTGGTGGCTCAAGTAGATGTCTTATCTAAATGGGTATTTGGATTGGAAGAACAAGCCAGGGGGAGGGAGAATAACTTCTCCCTTCAAGAGTGCAAACATGTAAAGAAGCATGGGGGTGTGCAAAAAGATGATACCCTTTCAATCATTTAGCAAACACTCGAAGAACAAGACAAGAAGTTGAATGACATGAAAGACAACATTGAAATGCTAAATAAAACGACCACTGCAAACTCCATCACGATTCAGCTGCAAGATGCTTAGATAAACCATTTGATGAGAGGTCAATACCCACCATTTGCCGAGGACTCACCTAACAATACCATGGGTGAGTTCAAGGATGAAGAGTAGTCTTTGACTTGGGTCATGCCGCGACGTTAACTCAGGCACTATTTGGGAGGCAACTCAAAACCCCATATTATCTTATATTTGCGTACTAGTAAAATAATAGTGTCTTAGTCTTGCAGATTTAAGTGTGGTAGGTGCCAAAGAGGTGCAGAATGGCGAGCAGCAGATCCAGTTGGCGAATCGCCGAAGACACTGGTGAGCAATGTTATTTCGCCGTTTGACTCAAGGCACCCTCTAAGCCTCGAGTCTGTAAAACTCGGTGAGCTCAGGAAGGTTTCAGCGATTCGCCTACCTGATTGGCGACCCCGATGGTCACCACTGTTTGAACATCCACATCTGCTAAGAAGTTCTGTAAAACTCGGTGAAGTAAAAATTTGTTTGGAGAAGCACCATATCACTCAAAAGTCAAAGCGCTGTCACCAAATAGGAACGAACTAGATAAGCTGCAGGCCAACGCACAATAAGGCAGTTGATTAATCACTCGAGAGCGTGGGTTGAAGATAGGCGTATTGGAATGCTAAGAAAAGTTGTACAGAGCTTGATGAATCACTTGACAATGCACTAACCGTCCCCAACATATCTTCTGCTTTACGAGACATCCGTTGAAGGACTCCAAATCGAAACAGTTGCCTAACCAGGATTATTCTCTAGCCCTATCGAGGTCTTTCTTTAATTTAACCTCTGGATTATTATCCTATATTTGAGGAAAAATATATTTTCAATTGTGCTGGGGTGAGGTCACAAAGCCCACACCTTTTGTGTGCTATTTGATGTTCGCATTTTGTGATTACATTTGAGTTGTTATGTTTTTAATTTGTATTCTTAAAACTGCTTTGCGATTGTTTGATCTTGTGGCTCCGTTTCCGCTTATTTTTAAATACAAAATGACTTTGACCCTTCCGAAATTTTTTGAGTTTTTCGCACATTTTTGCCACCCTTCATGAGTTGAATGTGGTTGTTCTTTCACAAAAAATTGAGTCTCGGTTTCGATCAATAACGATGACTTGAATATTGATCTCAATAGAACGGACATGAATGTACGGCTACAGTGAGGCCAAATGAAGTTTCATAGACAATATGTGAACTCTTTGCATCTCGTTGTGATTAGCCATTTATCGAATTGATTCTCTTGTAATGACTGTTGCACACTAGCGAAAGTGTGTAGTCTAGGTTGACTTAAGTGTCGATGCCTTGTGTGATTATCTTACTTTGAACCATGTATGAATAAACCCAGAATTTCCCATGTTAGTCTGATTGATTTAGAAAGGTGTCGTCACGATATGATTTGAGGCAACTTTAAAGGCTGTGAGCCAAATTTGACATATACCTCTTTTGTGGCCTACCCGTGAGCGTATGAAACTCTTTTGAACACCCCTTGAGCCTTACCTTTCTTTGCAAGAACCTTGATGAACCCTAGACCTTACTTGATCCACTACCTATAATCATCTTAATTTGTGGTTTAGTGAATAGCAAACTTAGGCCAAGCCTAAGTTGGGGTGTGGTGAAAAGGAAAAGGAGAAGTCAGGAAGTGCAAGGAAAGTCCCCCTTAACCCATGGTGTTGCAGAACAACGGAAACCCTTCAATCTAAAAAACAAAACATGTGGAATAAAATACAAAAAGAAATCGGGTTTCCAAGCAGTCCATGGAGGTGAATAAAAATATGACTTAGAAGCACTAGAAAAATAATTGAAAAAAGGGAAAGAAGGGAATGACCTTGAGAACACCACACCTCACGAGGATTAAAAAGGCACTGAGCCTAAATGACCATACCTTTGCACTCAGCCCCATTACAAGTCTTGTAAAGACCTTTTTGATCTTGAGGAAGCCAATTCAAAAGTTGATTGGAAAATCAGGGCAAACCTATGGGTGAAAATATGCATTGTGTTCCTCTTTTTGAGTATGAGCGTTGCATATGATTCCTGATCTTTAGTTGATTAACCTCTTTGTGTGAATGAGTAATCATTCTTTATGTGAGGGCATTTAGATACTTTTTGTTGAGCTTGAACTTGCACAAGTAGCAAGTATTGCGAGCATGAGAATCTTTGGTAGTGGTGAGTCACAACTTGAATCTTTGAGTACACAGTTGATCTTTGCACAAGTAATTTGAGACTTGTTGTGTATGTTCATGATTTAGTCCTCTGTAGCACTATTTGAGACACCTTGTTGAACGGCTGAACTTGAGTTTGCTTGAGGACAAGCAAAAGTGTAAGTTGTGGGTGTTGATGAGTCCACAAATTAGACTCATTTAGGGCTTTATTTTGATAGAAATAGTGTCCTCAAATGCTTATTTTGTCTCAATATCTGATAAAAACTCTTAAGTTTTAGGTATTTGAAGTTTTATTGTAAAGCATGGACACTAAGGCACAAAAAGGAACAAAAAAGGTAAAAAGAACGAAGAAGTTGGAGCCTGAGCATCGCCAAGTACACTTGGCGATTCGCCGAAGGGATTCACTCTGCCCATTGTTCCAGTGCGCGAAGCCCTGAAGAAGAAGGATCAAAAGGCGATGAAAGGAGTTGTCGGCGCTTCGCCAAATATTTCTGCGAAGCAGTACTATACCGCCCAATGGTCCAGAACGTGAAGATGTTGAAGGCCAGCATGAAACAGCGATGAAACAGAAGAAGGGTGAGTCGTCGAGTCATTCGGCGACATCGACTAACCTCGCCGAAAGATCCGCTAACACGATTTTCTAAAGTCTATAAATACTAAACTTATTATTAATGTTAGGAGAGTCAAACATTTATTTTTATTTCTAGAATAGAATAGTACTTTTTGGGATATCTTCTCTCAAGTTTGGAGAGGGTTTTGTGGGAGACTTGAAAAGAGAAGGATTTCATCTTCCCCAAGTTGAAAGTGGGTCTTCTCCATTCTTTTTCCTTTGCCTAAATCATGGTTTAATTTCTTATACCCATTTGATTTTAGTATCATTTTAGGTATATTTTTTTATTTCTTGATCTTTGGCTAAAAAACCCCATTATTTGGGTGTGATTTAGTAAATATGTGTTGATATTGTTGTTGGGTCTTGCTTGCTGATAGGTTAGATGTATTTAATGGTGATTTTACCTAGTGGTTGTGGTTAAATTTAATAGGTTTGTAGTTGAAAATAAAAAGCCACCCATGAGTTTTCAGATTGCCCGAGAAGTAGGTCGCGAAACGAAGACCACTAGACTGATGGCCTAAGGAGTGGGTCGACATGAGGTTCAGCCCGAGAGGGTG
The DNA here is from genome assembly GCF_000226075.1 of Solanum tuberosum. NCBI lineage: Eukaryota > Viridiplantae > Streptophyta > Magnoliopsida > Solanales > Solanaceae > Solanum > Solanum tuberosum. The sequence continues at coordinate 1,040,417 of NW_006239136.1, read as the reverse complement.
AACCTTAGTCCCATATCCTAACACTCAGCTCGAGAGAGTGAGTGAGGTAAGGTGTAGGCTTGTCTTGATGAGGCAAGTGGGTGTTCGAGAGGAACCCATTTAAAACGGGTTACGTTGCTCGAGAGGGAACTTATTTCCATCTAAAGCTTAGGCTAGTCACTATTATCTTGTAAATTTCCTATCGAAAGCATCTACCCAATGATTTATCTCAACTTGTATTGCGGTCACACCTAAAGAACTTTCTCCCTTACTTGATCTTCTTGTTTACTTTAATTGTTTTTGCTACTTGTGACAAAACCCCCAATTCATAATTGACACTTTTGTGTCACCCCCTTTAATTTACAATGTTTTTGTTCGTTAATGTATTTAGCCATGACTAATTAGAACTAGATTTTATTTTTTCTATTAATTTTCAAAACCACTCCCTTGGGAAACGACCCCAACCTTTAGTTGGGTTAGTATATTATCTACGATCGTAGACACTCGTACCGTAGGTTATTGTCGTTGGTCACGATAAGCGTCAAAAGGTGCCATTTCAAGTCACGATAAACTGTTAAGTTTCAGGTCACGAGTACACAAAGGTGGGCCTCACACCGCCATAATTAAAAACATTTGTCCTCAAATGGAAATTACATTATATCCAGAATTTAAAATAAAGAAAGATAGAGAGGGAGGAAAAAAGGGGATCATGTCAATACAGTCGCTCCGTCTGTCTGGGCATTATTGTTTGATGCCTCACCCTGAGCCTGGGCATCAGTGCCCGAGGTCACCTAAAGAGGAACAACAATGCCAGCTTCACCAAATTCTGTCGACTGTGAGTTCGCCAGAAAGACATCCACTGCCTTATAGAATCCCCGGGCCCATGAAGGAATATTAAGTTCTAGGGTAATGGTCTTCTTAGAAGAAGTGGGCCTCTTTCCCTTGCCTTTCCCAGTGGTTGTGGATAGTTTCGTAGCTTTGCCTTTCGATGTAGCTGCATCCTTATTTATCGCAATACCTTTGGACTTCTCTTGGGCTGGTGTTATTCTTTCAGCATCTTTTGATTTAGTCATGTCTGCAAACTCTCGAAGAGAAGTTAGAGAAACATTTGACGAAAGCACGGGATATCAGTTGCTGGTAAGTTTTGCCGATATCATTCGGCGATCAAGGGTTAGGCCGCTGAAAGCTACAATGCACAGAGATCTAGGGGAGTTGACAAGGACGAGAAAGTAAACTTTTGGCGAGTCATTGAGGGTCTTTGGTGACCTCCAACTTCTCACCGAAAGTTACAAAACCCATCAACATATAGAGCATAAAATTTAAGGGCGAGATGGGGATATTAGCAGAACTGCCAAGTGGTTCGGCGAGCTCGACCAAGCTCCCCAAACGGCTAAACATGCCTATTTTCAACCTAACTTCTCGAACAAAATCAAAGCATGCACTAGTACAATTAAGGTAAGACCCATAGCACCCAAACACAACCCTTTGAATTTTAATCCAGTTTAAGGCTTACAATTATGGGAATTTAATAGTTACAACTACTAGAGCAAGATTATCAAATTAAATCATGCATGTAAACAATCTAATCCTATCAGGTAGGATCAAAATATTTCAACAAGATCAAGCTATTGCAAATGAATATAATTTTTGATAAAATAAACTCGGGGCATAGAAAAGAAACTTTTGGTATCAATAAAGAGAAGATTTAAATGCTAGGCGGGAATGTAATTCAATTCCGAGCACAAATCAGCACAAAAAATAATCTAAAGATGCAAAAATATAGGAACTAGCATGAGGGTGTGAGTTTGGGAAGATAAAAAATGAGGGAAACTGAATGAGGTTGAAATTTTTAAACCTTTGGCCTACAAACCGTCCAATTTTCTCCCAGTCGGTGACATTAGTCGAACTCACCTATTCTCTCGGTGATTCGCCCACTGTTCATTTACCTCGCCGAATTTTACAGAACCTCCAGTGAGTGTGGGGGTCCCAACAACGGTCTCCGTCGATATCGCCGAAATGGTCGGCGATTCACCAATAATTTACTTCGCTCGCTGAATTTTACAAACTCTAATTTGAAGATGTCTTGAGTCAAACGGTGGATTAGGTCGGCCTCGCCGATCTCTTCGGTGACTCACCGACTGGACCTGTTGCACGCTACCCTGCATTTTCTTTGAACACTTTCCACACTTGAATATGTACAAACAATACACCATTATTTTACCAAAACACAAATAAAAGCAATAAGGGGTTTTGGGTTTCCTCCCAAACAGCGGCTTCGTTAACGTCGCGGCACAACGTTAGTCCACCTACAAACCTCATTCTTGGGGTTGACCATGGTGTCGCTAGGCAACCCCCCTTTTTGTCATGGATTTAAGTGAGATGACATCTGACCCATTTGGACCTCCAGCTTATTGATTGTTACTGAATGAGAGGTAATGGTCTGGCTAAGGGTCGACACGTTTTCTTTCATCTCTTTCAACATCTTGTCTAACCCCTCCACTTTGTTGAGGATACGAGAAATGATATCGTCAGACCTACCACCCTCTAAATCCATTGGGTTTTGGTGCTCATGGGGAGGCACATACCTATCCTTCTCCCCATCCTTCTAATTTGTATTACAGTCTCTCCATTCACGTTCTTTCCAACCTTCATCTCTAGCCCAACCTTGGTTACCACCCTGCCTTGGGTAGTTTGAATGATAACCACCGCCTTGGTTGGCTAGGAAGTTCACCTCTTCGTTGTACAAAGCATCAAACTTTGCCTTTTCTGGATTTGCACACCCGATACCCACAACATTGACACCCCGAGCACCAGCTTCCATGACATTTTTGGACCAACTGTCAAGTTGTGTCATGATCTTGGCCATGTTTTGGTCCCTCTCTTGATCTTTCTCTATCTTCTCCTTGGTCAATTTGAATGTGAGAGGGGAGGCTTGATCTTCACGGGTGTACAAAGCCCGATTTATCGTGGTCATGCCATCCAATAGCTGATCTGCTATCACGTAAGGCTGTTGCATCAAACCTCCTGGAGAAAGTTGGTCAACAATGCCCTTGTTCCTTCTAGTGTAAGCTCTTCGAGTAGCCATATCCTGTAGAGCATCAGATAAAGATTTGAAGAGAAACCTTATAGAGTTAAACTTTATAGAATGACTTTAGAATAATGAAAGGAATGAAGTTTTCTAATTATCTTGTAGCCTCTCATTCATAAATGTGGCGCGCTTCCCACTCATGAACAAGACTCCACTGTACGTGGCTTATTAGACTTCCTAGGACCATTCTAAACCTTGTGCTCTGATTACCAAGTTTTTCACGACCTAAGGTAACCCCTACGAGTAACATGGCGTATAGGATCCCGAGAAGCCCCATACAAGCCACTTAGTATTCATAACATAGGAAATAGAACAAAAGATATTAAGAAGAACATTTCAAGTCCAATAGTTTAATAAAAGTAAAGCGCAAGTCTAAACACTTGTCTCATTAACCATCTAGTACATAAAATGAACTTGTCACTAGCCCATACATCATGTGCAAAACTGAAAGTAAGATAGAAAATTGAAAACAATGTACATCCTCGAAGCATGATGTCTCACCAAGATGAGAAACTCTTCTCAACGAACTCTAACCATGAAATGGAGGACCCAGACAGTCAGATCCTACATTTGGGGAAGTATAGGCAAGAGTATGCGTTAGTACAAAATATGTACCAAGTATTATAACTATGCATAATAACGTTAAGCTTGCTAAAATAGGACATTTTCATAGGTATGCATTGATCAAGCTAAAATAAAAGAAATCATGAGAGTTATAAATAATAAGTCGCAAAACATGATCAATGCAAGTGAACCTTATCTTAAAACATACTTATAATACTTCTTGAAGTATCCTTAATTCATCATAACTTGCTTCTAGGAAGTATCCTTACCCGACATGTAAGACCATGTGAGCTAGCAACATGGAATCCGGTGTCAATTACACCAAAAAAGGGTGTCCTACTTGCCAAGGTAAGGACCATGAACTTCAACTTTAGGTGGATCCACAAGCTAATTGATGAGTCCATGATTTGGACTCATTTAGGGATATATTCTGATGAAATTAGTGTCCTCAAATGCATGTTTTACCCCGATATATGATAAAAACCTTTAAGTTTCAGGTATTTGAAGTTTGAGGCAAAGTATGGTTACTACTTAGCAAAAAGGAGCAAAAGAAGCCGAAAGAACGAATAAACGAAGATCTGCGAATCGCTGAACCGACTTGGTTACTCGCCAACAAATCGCATATTCGCCTTTTGTTCCAGTGTGCTGAGCCCTGAAGGAAAGGAGAAAATCAGTGATGAAAAAGAGTAGTCGGCCTATTGCCGAACGACTCCGCGAAGCAGTGCTACATCGCCCAATTATCCAGGACACAAAGATGCTGAAGGCAACTGATGAAAGGCGACAAAGTAGATCAAAAGGTATTTTAGTCTTTTCCTTACCTAATTATTTTAATCCATTTTTACAAGTTTAATTGGGGTCAAATCAGAATTTAGTCAGTTTAGAAAAGTTGAAGTTCACATTAGGGCTTGGACAAAAGAGAAAAGAGGAGAAAGGAGAAGAAAAATCAAGATTAGTCAAGAACGTTTGAGTTTGGTTGTGGATTTCACCAAGGATTCAATCTTACGAGGTATATGAGGTCACATAGTGTTGGGTTAGTTCACCCACGCGCTAATAATGATTCAATTCAGCGAAGTATATTAGATTTGAAAGTAAATCCTTTGAGTTCTTGATGAAATTTGTTTGAATTCTTGTGGTGTTGTATTAGTGAAGTTTTCTTTTTTTTTATTCATATTTTTGGGTGTGATTCCAAGTTTAATCTTGTATATATTGAGGGTATAATCGATTCAAAGTGTTTGGGGAAAGAACCAAGTGAAATTAAAGGGTTTAGATTTGAAAAACGAAGAAGAAATTTTATGGTTTTCTGGGGATGGGGCTGGGGCTCCACGCCTCCCAGAGCGCCCCAATAAGGGGTTTGAACTTTGGGCTCTGGGGCGCCGTGCCAGCCAGAGCTCCCCAACCCTGTCTCTGAGTTTCACCCTCTAGCGCCAGGGATGCTAGTTCTTCCCATTTTTTCCCATCTTTCCGTACTAATTCCGTAGCAACGTACCTATGTTTTCTAGTATGAGATCATGAACCTTGAATCTATATTTCAATTCAAGGAAAGTTAATAGTCAAGTCTAGAAGTTAAGAAGCAAGTCAATAGAAGTTCATAAAGTTTTCCAAAGTCTATCGCAAACGTTTTAACTTTGTCTTAAGACTTATGTTTCAAGTTGACTAAAGAGTTAAGAGTAAAGTTCATTTCTTCAAAGATTATACGGAAACTAAGTATTCCCAAAACTTAGAAATGTTTTCATATATGAGCAAGAAAGGGAACATCGATTCCAAGAGATCTTTTAAGCTAAGTTTTGAGTAATTATCGCAAACCAAAGAAAGATGTTTTGTTTTAAAAACATATGAGTTGAGTACATTTTGGAAGTAGTATTGAGTATCGATATGGGGATGCGAGTTCATAATAACTCAAGTCCCCATAAACCATGTAGCCATCATGGGTAGTAAATGATCATACTTTTTAGATGACTCCTAAGTGCTTTTAAGCATAGACTAGTGGATACAGTTAGTTAAGGCATCCTATATGATGGAAAAATATAGGACAGTTTTGGCAAAGTGGGCAAGACATTGTATCACCACTTAAGCTATGAGTGGTTGTTGTTGATTAGAGAAACTCCGCCGAAACTATATCACTTTATTATATGAGTAAAGTTGAGTTTGTTAATGCATTTTATTTAACCAACTGAGTTGCTTACAACTGTTTTAAAAGCTTTCCATATATATATATATATATTGCATGTGTATTGTTGCTTCATATTGACATAAGTTATTCATGAGTTCAGTAAAGCCAAGGTAAGTGTTTCTTTCACATTCCTTTCAAGCTTATGTTATGTTTAGTTTTCCCCTCGCATACTCGTACATTCAATGTACTGATGCCTTTTGACATGCATCATTTTATGATGCATACACAAGTAACCAGGATCAGTATCTAGTGCCTCGTTGATCTAGTTGAGCACTCAGAGTTTGTTGGTGAGCCTCCTTTCTTTCCAGAGAGCTCCTTTTTAAATTGATTTAGTTTTTCAGTTGTTATGACGATCGGGGGTCTTGTCCCGACATCCCTCTTTGTTTTTGAGGCTTCATAGACGAGTAGCTATAGTTCTTTAGTCTTTCCATTTTCATTTGTATACGTTTAATACTTGAGTTTCCATATTGGCTATGTTTAATATTTCCTTAAGACATTGCATAAGTTATCCTTGTGAGACTATTTCTTTTGTTTAAGTCTTCCGCTGAGTATTTAAACTAGGCCAAAGGTTCGCTTTAGGCCATCAATGGTTCTCGAGTGCCAGTCCCGCCCAGGGTGTAGGCTTGGGGCATGACAGAGAAATTGAATCCTAAACCCAATCCTACCCATCTAGCTCGAGAGAGTAGATGAATTAAGGGATGGGTTGCTCTTCATTGTAATGCTTGTTGATGTTCGAAAGAAATCACCTGATTCGGGATAGTTGTTCGAGAGAAAGTTGTCCCCCTTATAGTCTTGCCTACTCACTAAATTTTAAGCATATAAGTTTCAGTTACCCATATATCAAAATTTTCCTATAATCAATCACATCCCAAGAATTCCTCTCCTTATTATTATTTCAAATTGTTTGTGACTGCGTTGTAGTTGATAAATGCAAACCAAAACCCTCCATCTGACATTCGTATCACCCCTTTTAATTTGTTTCCTGCTTTTCTTCGATAATTTCTATTTCTATGGCTGATTAGACCACGTTTTCACTTCCTAATTGAATTTGAACACATACCGCTCTCTGTGGGATTCGACCCTAACTCTTTGTTGGGTTTTATACTTACTAATGATCGTTTGCACCTAGAATAGGATGAGGTGTGCTTGAAACTTTAATCACTTAAGAATGGGAGGTCTACGTCATTCCCTTATGTAGAAGGTAATGTCCACCTCCCATTTCTGGAACTCCTCTTCACAGTTAAGAAGCAAACTGGATGGAGAAATTATTACAGTCCAACACTTTGGAAATATCTTAAAAAATTGCTTAAGAAATACTATGGTGAGTGGGGTTTCTCTGGTGCCAGGTGGATGTTTGATTATGTATCTTCCACATTTATAAGGATACATTGTCGCTTTGACATTTGGGAAAACTAAATCATACACAATTCCTTCTCAATAAATAGGTGACTCTCGATCTTCAAGAGAATCATAAGGAAGTCGTAAATATCCAAGAGTAATGGCGACTCACTGAGATATTTTCTTCCATTTCTTCGTCGTGGTTTGATAGCCTGCAAATGACACATAAGTTCAAGATTTTAAGAATGAACAAAAATAATAACTAGAGAGCATGCCCGTTTAAATGGCATCACAAAGTTATAGAAAAAAGGCCATAAGTTTAGATTTGGTAGAACATATGTGCGGCAGAAAAAAAAAGTGAGCTTCAGAGAAAAAAAAAACTCGTATACTTATAAAATTAGCTAAGAAGCACTTGACCTCAAAAATCACATGTGAACAAACTGAACATATGAGTCCAATTTTCATAGTCCATTTCATCGTTTAATAATTCATGTGTTAAGTTAAACTTGTATTATTACCTCAATATTTGATGATAATACATAGAGAAGTAGTCCAAATATCATATTTCCTATTAAAAGGAACATTTTGATTGGTAGAAGATCAAATATACCAAATCATATATCACAAGTACTAAAATCAAAATTTATCACTAAATCAAATAACAAACACACAATATTATCCTTTGTAATTAAGTTTTGAATTATGACATTTTGGTTATAATAGAGTGTCACATTATTGGACATCCACCCCTGCTATTCTCTTGGAGAGAAATACATCAACTCATTTTTGTAGGATAACTCACAAATCATATAGGAGATATAAATTGTATTAGGCAAATCCGATGTGACAAACTTGACAATGAAGATGTTGGAAAGTAAAACCGATACATCTCCTACCACTTGCTATATTAATGAAATCACATTTATAACGGATTCTAAGAAAATTCGAACACCTCTTGTAACTATAAATAGAGCAGAGTTTTTTTTTCAAAATAATTTCTTTGCTAATTTACTTTCTCTAGGTTGTAAACAAACCCAAAACCGTTCGGATCAACGGTGTCTATCATCTCAGTCTTTTTTCTTGAAAACCTAATGTAAGAGGCCCATTTGGGATGTCCATAATTAAAGTATTTTTTTTCATTGACCGTTAATTTTTTTACTCAATGTAATTATAAATTTTACCCAAAGAACACTGACATTCAAAGTAATAAAGCTATAACTAAAGTATATGAATTAAAACTAAAGGGCATAGCTAATGTAGTTCCAACAATTTCGGAAAAATTATACACTAATTGAATTAAAGAAAAACAAAAAAAAACATTTTTATTGCTTTTTTCGAAAATTCTGATGCACGTCAATTCTTATATAATAAGAGAATGTACACACAATATTATTTCCGATCCAATTTATGTTACATCATAATTTCGAAATTTAAGTTTCTAAATTTTGAGTGTGAATTTATGTGACAAAGTTGGATGAATAAATATTCATACTTTACATCATCCTAGTTTGTTTGAAGATTGTAGTATGTCAGAGAATGCACACTTTGTTTTAAAATAACTTTTGGGCTTTTATCATAATGAAACTCAAAATCATTACAATACTTATCTGGGCCTTATGCCCATATCAATTAATGAAAAAACAAATAAAAGGGTAGCTTATCAGGATGGCCCGCGACAAACTCCCAATGACATATCCTTAATGCTAGGGTTTCCCATTTCCATATCCGCCTCTCTCTTTCAACCGAACTCCACCTAACACCTGAAAAATGTTCCCACTTTGGATCAACAAGAAGTTCCACCTCCTCAAGATATGGATCATCAACATTCAAGGTAATTTCTTCGTGTCTTCCTTTCCTTAACTAACAAGGGTAAGTGTAGTACATCCTATATTTCCTATTTTTTTTTCCTTTTCATTTAAACTGCTTCTATTCGTCATGAAGTTGGGTTTGCTTTTATGGTGTGTTTTTCCTCTTGTCTGTTTCTTTCTGGATCTTGTCTTCTCAAAGGATACCTCATGTCTAGGTTCATGCTCACCTTTGTTTTCTTCCTCTGCCTTTTGTCCAATCTGATTCCCCTACTTTTATTTCTGCAGATGGTCTTTGATCGGAGTGCCTGGGTAGCTCTAGTCCACCTCCTCAAACTTGTGTCAAGGCTCCTTCTAGGTTTAAGTAATCCCATATGACCTCATCCTCCTATTTGTCAAGTCCCTTTTGTTGGCTGAAGTAGCCCCTAGGGTAGGTAGTTCTTCGCATTTTGTTAGCCTCATGATCTTCTGTAAATGATGTATATGTGAAAACTTGTATTGTGGCCTTTCCATTTCCCTTATCTCCTAAATAGTGATACTCTAAAATATGAGAAATTTAATTTATCACTATTTAGAATCCTTCTCTTTGTAGTATCCATGTTGTTGAAATCTGAAAAATTGGTAGTTTCCTTTGCCAATTTCCATGTTTTCTATGTAGTCTGCTAATGGGTGCCCTTCCCTTATTATATGCTGGATAATGTATTATTTTTCCTAAAAATTGTGTTTGATTTATTCTACTATGTCTCTTATTGCACATACTTTACATAAATTTTGTTCTTTCCCTCTATTTTCATGTTTTTCTATCACGCAAAAAAGGCTCATCTAAATTTATGCTTATTTTTTTTTGTTTCACTATATATAATTATTTCTATGAATTCAATTTATTCAAACTTATCCATCTTTATAACTCTTTTTATACAGTTTTGAGAATTCAAAGCTTTCGATTGTTGATTTTTTGGCAGATTTTTTTTTTCGTATTCAAGTTAGTGTTTGTAAATATAGTTCACTCTAGTTGTTATTGTAAAGAATGTCTTTGAGACATATCTTTGCTTTTGCATTTTAGTTTATAGTCTCTAGGCACGTGCATTGCACGTGTGTCACATTTAATTTTTTTAGATTAACTAGAATGATTAAAATTTTATGAAAACGTGCATGTAATGATTAATAAAAAAATTTAGACTCATATGATTAGGATTACAACATAGATATAAATGATCATTTACACAATTACAAATAATCCAAAAATATTAAAACAAATGTGAAAAACTAATCCAAAATACGTAGTCTACCTTAGACTATTATGCCAAACAAAGTTTGACTCACTCTTCCATATATCTATTGTACGCCCATCTACTGTCTAATAACATTTACAAATGTTTGAGGATCTTTTTGTGTCATCACACCGTTTCAATCCAGTTTTAGAGAAGATCAAGAAAAGTTCCATTGTAAGATAAAAGTTTGGACGAACTCCATAATATTTTTACCCAAAACACACCACGGGTTTTGAGATTATCTTTTTCACCAAAATAAAAAATATACAACCATTATCGTGTCAAGAAATTGTCATAGACATATTGTAACTATTCCACACAACTGGAATATATTCACAAAATCTAATAGAATTTTGTCTTTATGATGACTTGAAATTATATTAGCAGATCCTTATTCAACATCAAATCAGTGAATGTCTACATTCTTGTTCTTTTGAGTGCTCTTGATGTGTTTCGTTATTTCCTTTTTGTCTCACTTGAATATCCAAGAAATTTAATAAATTTGGGTGATGAAGTCATTAAGGTTAAATGAAAAGGCTATAGCAACAGGTGAAAGGTCAAACAGTGATCTTTTCATTTACCTTATTAATTGTAATTGAATGTAAGTTCACTCTTTTAATAACTGGAATGTATGTTTTTTTTCCTAATAAACATATTTATTGAACTAATATTGTAGTAAAGAATAAAATTGTCTTTCAAGGGTGTTATTGTAATCAAACTTTAAGTTTAGGATCTTCTCACATATAATATAATATAATATAATATAATATAATATAATATAATATAATATAATATAATATAATATAATATAATATAATATAATATAATATAATATAATATAATATAATATAATATAATATAATATAATATAATATAATATAATATAATATAATATAATATAATATAATATAATATAATATAATATAATATAATATAATATAATATAATATAATATAATATAATATAATATAATATAATATAATATAATATAATATAATATAATATAATATAATATAATATAATATAATATAATATAATATAATATAATATAATATAATATAATATAATATAATATAATATAATATAATATAATATAATATAATATAATATAATATAATATAATATAATATAATATAATATAATATAATATAATATAATATAATATAATATAATATAATATAATATAATATAATATAATATAATATAATATAATATAATATAATATAATATAATATAATATAATATAATATAATATAATATAATATAATATAATATAATATAATAATAAAAATTGTTTATTTTGACTCAAGTGCAGAAGATGTATTCAGAGGATTACACTGTTTCAAAGAGGAGAACTAGAAAACAATCATTAAAATATATGGTAGAGATAATTGAAAAAAGGAACAAGTCGAGTCAAAGTTCTAATTCTATGAATACTAGTTATGGAAGGAAAACAAAAAAGATAACGCCTTCTGGAGGTGATAAGAGAAATGTGTAAAACAATGGGAGGAGGAAGTCTAGACTAGGAAATTTTGAGTCCTTCATGAATAAGTCTTTCAACGAGGAACTCTCTGATGATGATGATATCATTAAGGAGGAGAGTGATCCTGATGTTGTTATCATTGCGGAGGAGGACCACAAAAAGGAGAGTGATCCAGAGGTTTTTATCATTGCGGAGGCTAATCCAATGTTGGATGCAATAGATGTGGTTGTTTCTTCTACCTCAAACATGTGTAGGAAAGAGGACACATCTAAAGAGCCTGTTGTTATGACCTTGTATTATGAGTAGGAATTTGAATCATTAGTTGATGCTCTTCAAAAGAATCAGAAGATATTCTTTAAGTGTCTGAATTTCCAAAGTTTATTGTTGATTCAATAAAAATATTGATGATTATAATAAACTCAATCCTCTTGAAGAGATTGGACATGTTTGTGTCAAAGAAACACCTCTATTAATATTCTGATTGAAAGAAGAGGAAAGTATTCCCCAAAGAAAGAAGAATGGGTAAAGCATATTGAAGATCCTTTTGTTGAAATGGATATTTTTTTCCTTGGAATTACATATTGGCCTAAGAATTAATAAGTTTTTTTATGGATAGTGGAAAACTAAGTGACTATTAGAAGGGTAACCACCATCTTGTTCTAGATAAACGAATTGGACTCATTTGTTCAATTTGTTAATATGTTCATATGATTTTTGTCGTATGAAGTACTAACTTAACAGTGGAGGCCAAAATCGTATACTTACAAAATTAAGGAAGATGTATTTGACCTCCAAAATCACATGTGAACAAATTGAACATATGAGTCTGATTTGTTCATCTAGATCAAGGTGGTGGTTCCCCATCTCACAACCACTTACTTTTTCATTCAGCATCAAAAGGTGAATTGGTAAAGCCAATTTGTACTTCCAAGATACACATGTCCATATCAACCAAAAAATGTAAATTTCCTTTTCCCATTTTTCTTTCTCCGGAGCTAGAGGTTCCTTGTCTTCAAACTTGAATACTCATGAAAGTGTTTCTTTGACAGGAACCTACAAGTTCCTGGACTGAACTTCTTCCTCTTTTCATCTCTAGAAGGCTCCACAATCCTTTTTTTGCTACCAATATTAACATCTTCCGCAAATACACATTCGTAGGATAATTAAATTATTCAAGAAAATTCTTGCCGTAAATTTAACAGTACTCTAAGACTCCCCGTCATCAGTTAGAAAAATCAGGCTTTTGTTGTGATTTTCACCATCAACAACAAGTAGAGGACTCCCCAATTGGATATCAACAAAGATAGGCCATTCCGTGTGAGTCCCATTGTCCACCAAAGTTACACACCCACCTTCATATGTTGTGAAAAACTTCTGGGAATAGAAGCTTCCCCTAAATTTATAAATATGCACCTGAGTCAAATTGCACAACCATTAGCACTATAAAGGAAATCAGAAAATAATTTAGTTTGTTTTAGAGGAAACTGTTTTTAGTAAGAGCGACAAGTATTTTAAGAAAGAGGAAGTAGTACTAAATAAATATTGTGAAACGCTACTGTAACCAAAGTGTGATAATTCAAAACTTTATTACAAAGGATAATAGTACGTCTGGTGTTGAAAATATTAACAAATATTAATTAGATTGAAACAATAATATAGTTTTAGTGATTTAAATACACATTAAAGTTTAATCAAGTAGTCAACTAATTTTTTTTGTAATTAATTTTATTTTAAATATAACATATCTGATTGTGTCATTACATTGGTAAAACCAACAGTGACACATAAATTACGTAGGGTGTGTTTCTAAAGAGGAAAATGTGTTGCATGAAAAATAATTTCTACAAAAATAAATGAGTTTCTTATTTATTTTCTTATGTTCAGAAAATAATATGATTGAATTATTTTTCATTTGGATTAGTTCTGGAGGGGATAAAAAATGGATTAGGTAATTTATTAAAGTAACGTAACATTTTTGAAATTTAAAAAAATAATTTAAGGATTTTCTTTTAATTTACTGAAATAGAATTGTTAACATATATGGTAAGTAAAAACAATTAGTTAGACGACAGGGTATATATGCACCATTTGTTTTTAGTAAGGGGTATATCCTCTCTACATCACAAGTTTAAGGCACAATATAGGGTTAAGACTATCATAAATGAATTGTAAATACTTAGTTATCATACTTAACATACCTCAAGTAGTATGTCTCATTATTACCTTGTTGATCCAAATCACTTGTACAATTAAAAATCTAATGGGCCAACTCCAAATCTTTCTATCCCTATTACATTGACAGAAGAATCTGGTAGGGGATTTATTTTCTATTGTTTTCCTATATGGTAGATTAGTTGGGGGACCTGAGAGGCGATGGTTTATTCTATATAAGATGTAAGCAATTAACCTAGGATCTCTCTTATTTTTAGTTAGGAAGCCCTTATGATTCTCTCTCGACACGAGACAAAATTTGGGGCTGACAAGTTGGTCTTCTTGATGTGGAATTCTCATTGCAAGGCCCATTGACCTGCCTAGGTATGTTTTTCACGGTATTTTCATGATTGGTTAATGGGCCTCATAATGAGAAGTGCACAACAAGAAGACCAATTTGTCAGGCATAAATTTGGGCTCGTATCAAGAGGAAATCACAAGGGTTCCTAACTATAAATAAGAGAGATCCTATGTGAATTGCTTACATCTTCTGTAGCATAAACCACCGCCTTTCAGCTCCCCCAGCTAATCTGCCTTAGAGAACAACAATAGAAAATAAATCTCCCCCCACACCAGATTCTTCTATCGATGTAATAAAGATAGGAAGATTTGGAGTTCACCCATTAATTTTTAAACTTTAAAAGATATTTGGATTAGGAAGTTAATAGTGAGCCCTATTGACTGAGGAATGTTATTTATGAGAAATGAAGTATTTACAATTTATTAATACTAGTGTTAACCCTAGATTTTGCCGTAAACATGTGATGTAGAGCAGATATACCCCTTACAAAAAACAAATGGTGCGTATATACCCCGTCGTTTAACTAATGGTTTTTTTTATATCATGTACGTTAACAAATCTATTTTACTAAATTAAAAGAAAATTTTAAATTATTTTTTGATATTAAAAAAATGTTATGTGACTTTAATAAATTACCCCAACCAGATTTTTACCCCTTCGGACCTAATACAAATAAAAAATAATACAATCATGTATTTTTCTAAACATAAGAAAATAAATAAGAAACTCATTTATTTTTCTAGAAAATATTGTTCATCCAACACGTTTTACTTCCTTAGAAACACACCCTACGGTGTAATTCATGTGTCACTTTTGATTTTACTAATGTAATTCATGTGTAATTCATGGTCACTACGGTTAGACCCCTAGGGCTACAATTTTGTCACGCCTGAGGATACCCACTTAATGTAAACACGGGACCCAGGATCATGAGTGACCCCAAGCTAACCCCGAAACTGACTTATCATAAGTATACTAAAACAAGATGAACATTGAGATACTATGCCAAAGCTAAAACAGTGATAACTGAAAGTGAGGGATACCCAACTAGTTTGAATATATGAAAATGTACTGATAGTTCAATGAAAACTAAAAGATTAAACTCAAATCTAAACCTGAATCCAATACTGTTTGAAAAAGCCTCTACTTACTAAATTTGTTGGGATACGCCCAAAGCTAACTCTAGAAAAACTAAAACTGAAATAAAAGACTGAATATAGGAAACATGTCTATTGTCCTCGAAGTATGATGACTTACCACTGAAGTTACTGAAGTGGACATCGGGAACCGATCTATGGGTGATCTCGATATTGAGTACCTGAACCTACATCATGAAAGGATTTAGCACATAGTATGCGTCGCTACTTGGAATGTACTGAGCATGCAGGATATGGAATTTAGCTGAACAAAATACATAAACTTAACAAAGCATACTGAGCAATGATAGAATCCAAACTGAACGTATATGCTGAAATATACTAAAGATTAAGCCAAATGCAATGACCAAGTACTAATCATGAACACAACATACTAAGACTGAATACTAAAGTATAACTGAAAACCTCGTCAAATGCACTAAAGTCTGACTATGGGATTTACTATTAACCAACATAAAACCACGTGAGCTACGGAGTTTGATGTTTACGCCCCATTGAGAGGACCCAATATACCTTGTCAGGGGTATAACGACATGACTGGCATGATCACTAAATCTGATGCCCATAGAGGGGACTTATAAACCTACATGGGCACGTAGTTCTGGGATTATGAGATTATGATGAACCTTAGTCCAACTCGGTACTAAGTTTACTCCCGACTGGAAATGTGTAACAGCACGTGCAAATCTGAAAATGTAACATTTTGGAACTGACAATGTAACAATAAAAAATTGAAGCATGTATCCATGTTTAACTAACCTAGCAAGTGTAATTCATAAACTAAGAGAATCTACACAACTAGGGTTCTAAGTTTCATTGAAGGAACTAAATAACTAATTAACAAAAACATAATAATCTGATTAAGAATACTATAACAGCTAAATCACAATAATTCTCCAAGGTCTTAAAAACCTTAGGTCTAAACATGATATAGAAAATGAAGAATCTAACTAAACAATAGGGACCTAGTGGAAGAAAGGAATCCACTAGTGAAATCCCACATACCTGGTGACGAAATTCAATGAGAAATATTTCGATTTCAGGACTGGAACTGAAGAAAACTTGTTGCGTGTTCTTGAGGCGCTGGTTGACTTTCCTCTCCTTTTTTGCTCTCAAATCGATGATTTTTTGGTGAATAAATATTTTGGTTATGTTCTGACTAGGTTATTCATCTTAAACTGAGTAAAACGATGTAGTTTAGGTGTAAAATGACGTAGTTTTAATATCCAATACATAAGGGAAAAGACCAAAATGACCCCAACTTAAAATCTGACTAGGGCTTTCCACGGGCCCTATAATGGACCATCACAGGGACCATGGCCCATCAAGTAGGTCGTGACTTGTTGGCCAATGCATACTAATTTTGGGAAGGGGCCAAACACGAGCCCCACCAGAGCCCGTCGTCAAGACCACGACCCGTGGAGGACTCCGCGGTCTATTGCCTGAGCCTGGTGGATTTTGCCTGACTCCCATGGGTCTTCCCACGGTCTGTGTGGTGGTCTAGGGCCATTGAAAAGGTCTCGTGGTCCACCACTTCTGAGTGGGTGTGAATCACGGGTAGTTCGACGTACCGTGGTCCCTTTCATGGTCAGTGAACCCTAGCGTGGTTCACCCATTTTCTGTTATTTTCTGCTGCAATGTCTAAGTCTAATTTCCAAGGTGTTACAATATCTCTCCCTTGGGAACATTCTTCCTCGAATGAAGCCTAAACTAGTTGAGTACTGAGGGAAAAGAGCTGCATTCTCTACCGCAAAGTACTAGAACTGATATCTAATTGAACTGGGTTCCAAGAACATGCATATATATTGAAAATGCAAGAACAACTGAAGGAACGTGACACTAAGATTGATTTTTACGCGAGAGTAAATTGAGAGACTGGAAAGTACCTATTACATGAAATTGAAATAGAATCAGAAGGAAAGAGGTGAGGATACTTGGCCTTCATAGCTGCTTCTACTTTCCAAGTAGCTCCCTATACGGACTGACTCCTCCACAAAACCTTCACTCAAACAATTTCCCCTACGAACCTGACGGTCAAGAATCCCAACTAGCACTTACTCATAAGTGAGACTATAATTTACAACCACACTCTCTAATGGTACTATGGATGTCGAATCACCCACACTCTTATTTAACAAGGAAATGTGAAAGATTGTATGTACCACTGCTAGTACTGTTGACAACTCCAACTCATAAGCCAAATCACCAACCCTTTTGAAGATCCTATATATCGGACTAATATTCCCTTTCTTGCCAAATCTCATCGCTTCCTTCATAGGTGACACCTTCAGTAAATCAATTTCAAACTCTAAGTCTCTTCTCCTCACATCTGCATATGACTTCTGACGACTCTGAGTTATATTTATTCTATCCCTACTGAGCTGAACTTTTTCCATAGCTTCATGAACCAAATCTGGCCCAAACAAGGCTGCTTCACTACTTCAAACCAACCAATCGTGGACCTGCATCTACGCCCATATAGTGCCTCATATGGGGCCATATGAACAATGGAATGAAAGCTACTATTATAGGCAAACTCAATGAGAGGTAGGTGATCATCCCAACTACTCTTGAAATCGATCACGCAAATTTTCAACATGTTTCTCTAAGGTCTGAATGGTACGCTCTACCTGGCCATCCGTATTTGGATGAAATGTTATATTTTGATTCACTTGGGTACCAAGGCCTTTCTTAAACGAATTCCTGAAATGAGAGGTAAACTAAGCACTTATATCATCTAGAAGGGAATCCTATGCAACCTAACTATCTCATTATAGAGTTTAGTGTAGTCCTCTGCTGAATTTGTAGTCTTGACATCCAAGAAGTGAACGGAATTCGTAACTCAGTCCATTATCACCCAAATGGAGTCATGTTGTCTACGAGTAGGAGGTAAACCCGTAATAAAGTACATGTTTATCACTTCCCACTTACATCTAGGAATGCTTATCTATTCAGTTATACCTCCTGGTTTCTGTTGTTCTACCTTAACCTGTTGATAATTAGGGCACTTAGCCAAAAAAATTGCTATGTCCCTCTTCATCCCATTCCACCAAAAGACTTCTAGTAGATCATGGTACACCTTAGTGGCACCTGGATGAATCGAATACCTGGTGTTGCGAGCCTCTGTAAAGTCCGTTGCCTCAACTCACCCACATTAGGGACACACAAGCGACCCTGGTAACGAAGTACACCATCTCCCTCTCTAGAGAAAACCTCAACTTTATGCTGATGAATTGCACCTTTCAAATAAAGTAATATAGGATCACTATCTTGTTTCTCCTTAACCTCTGATAACCTGAGAGGCTTCACAAGTTAGGTATTGTATACCAACATGGGGTAGAGTTCGTGACCTTCCAGCTTCAGAGTGAGGCTAAGCAGTGGTGGAGGGCCTATGTGGAATGCAGATCATCGGGTTTACCCCCACCCACTTGGACTTAGTTTCATGCTTTGTTTCTGGAAAAGTATGTGCCCGGGACTTTGAGAGATCATAAGAAGGATAAGTTCATGGCTTTGGAGAAGGGTGGTATGATTGTAGCTGCTTATGAGGCTAATTTCCATGCCTTGTTTAGATATGCTACACAATTGGCAACTAAAGAGGAGGAGAGGATTCATCTATTTGTCAAAGGATTGAACCCCAAATTATAGCTATTGTCTGTTCACATGACCTCTATATGAAAAGGTTTTAATGGGGTGATAGACTTTGTGATGAAAGTGAAAGGAGTTTAACGTGATGGGTAGGCCAAGGCTTTATCTAAGATGTCCAAGAGCACAAGTAACTTCCATGGTTCCTACTCCAGAGGTTTAGGTAGCCTGACACTTAAAGCCTGGCCAATTCAGTTAGCATTGCCCTCTTCTACAAGTGGTTACTCGGGAACTACACCATAGAATTTTATCCAGGATAACAACGGAGTCACACCTTCGGCGGGTAGCAGGCCGTCCTTTGACTGCATTTGTTATAATTATGGAGAAACTGGACATATGAGGAGATATTGTTCCCATCCGTGCATACTTGACCCCATGCAGCAGCAGAAAAGAGAAGAGGACGTCCACAAGGTGGGCGTGATGGGAATCAGCGAGGCCATGAAGGCCGGGGAAATAGTAATGCAGGTAGAGGAGCAGTGCAGCCAGGTAACGACGTTATCCTTCAAGATGACAGGACTCAGTGTTATTCCTTTTCCGGCAACACTGAGGCGGAGACATCTGTTGTAGTGATCACATGTACTATCATTGTTTGTGATCGGATGTCTACTATTTTATTTGATCCGGGTTCTACTTTTTCATATGTGTCAGTCCAACATGCTTATGGGTTTAATGCGGTTTGTGATGTACTTGATACCCCCATCATGTTTCTACCCCAGTTGGAGAGTCTGTCTGTAAGATCCCGTACGTTTTATCTGATCGTGCATAATATATGTGGCGTAGTATGGCATGGTTATATGAGGTGTATATGACTTTGTATCGTACATTGGAGATTAAGATTGCAAGTAGCTGGCAATATAAAGGAACTAAACTAAAGTTTTAGGTCAAAGGGACCCCTCAAACAATGTTCATGATAAAAAGAAATGGCTCGGGTAGAACTTCGCCCGTTTGAGAGGTTTAACTTGTCCCATACCTTCTGGATAAACCTATGAGTGTACAACATGCTAAGAATAGTGTGTTATGAGGTATTATAATAGCCCAAGGGGTTGTCTATTAAGTTTGGAAGTCAAGAAAATTAGTGAAACTAAAGTCGGCAAAAGTTATCAAAGCCTCTCTAATAATATTTTCTTAACCTTGGGTCAAATGTCTTGGATGTTTTCTCCCAATATACAAAGAGTTAGAAGGCCTATCACCCATTAAATGGAAGGCCTACGAGTCTAGTTTTCAACGCACAAAACCCCATATCCAACAGACATAGGAGTAAAAAGTTATGAGGGTTTTACTACGAATTGTGGAGGCAGAATCCCGGTCGGGTAAAAAATGTGGTATGTCGGCTTACTCAATGTTTTAAGCCATGAAAACATTTCATTTTACTTCCAAACCAGAAATAAAGCTTAAGAGAAGGTTCCCATGGAGTACTTGCTTGATGAAGGTCAGTTTTCGACGATTTCTACAAATAAAGATTGGCCCCGTGCCTAGAAACGTGATCTTTACACGTGGTAATCGTTTTCCCCTTTTATTAGATGCGTTTGGAGCAAGTTTTTGAAGATATAAATTTGTAGTTATTGGTGTTTCTTCAAGGTTTACACTTGGTTAACTAATCATCTCGGGACTCTTTTATGATTGTTTCTATGAAGTTCTACGGAAATTTCGTCAAGTTGAGGCCATTTGGCAAATCTGCCGATTTAAGAACAACTATGAACTGTTTATAGGTGTGTACCAGCTGTATATATATAGTGTTTGCGAAGTTTAGTATGTAAGGAACAACTTTCGTGAAGAAGCTATGGCCATTCGAGCGTTCATTGAAAAGGTATGTTAAGGCGAAGCTACATCCCTCATTTTAGCACCACTCCTGGGAAATTCTTAAAACGCCGAATGTGATATTTTGCTATTCTCTTGCTAAAAAGACCTTCAGTGAAAGGCATTGGGATATTAGCTGAATTATTTTCATGATTCTGTTATTTTGATATTTCACTCGTTCGTATAAATAGAGTGTTCGACATCTACACGTCATTTTATCAGTTTCCTTGATTATATGTCCGCATGTATGAATTCGTATTCTTCCTTGGGTGATGTGAATTAAAATGTCACGCAAGACCCTTACTACTTGTGATCTGCCCTATTTCTCCACTAAGGTTATTATTAAAGAAAAACTTTAAAGTAGCTCACGACCTTCAAAACTCTCAAATATAATTTAAATGTAAACTATTAGAACACTTGGTTTTTGAAATATTTCTTTTATAAATTATCGAGAAACTAAGTTAGGAACTAAGTACGTCACCTTAAACTTGTTATGAATATCAACAAGGTTAGGTTATCCTTCTAAAATTTGAGTTAACCTTTCAAGCTTATTTGGAAGAACATATCAAGTTCCACGAAATTGTTATATGTTATACAAAACTTATTATGGGGTTATGAGAACAAGACTACAAACGGGCCAAGATTGGCAACATGACAACAGTAACTCATAGGTGTTATAAATCTATGACATGACATGCTATGCTATGCATTCTACTCCCGAACTATAATCGGGAGGTATGGGGCCTATTGCCTATATTTATACGTATGAGACACAGATGGCCAAAAGTTGGTGAATATAATGTCGGTTCGCTACCGGAAAGCACCACCATTGATAGCATTTGGTTGGGTATGTCATGCATTTGCATCAATATATGTATATATCTATATATATATATATATATATATTCACGAAATACGATTATATGAGCATACCATGCATATTTAAGTAGTAGGGGGCTAAAGGTCAGCCATGGAGTTTATTTAGGTTTCAGTTTCATGTGGTATCTCTATTACCCTTTTACAGTAAATGTTTATGATTTTACTTTTCACTTGACATACCCGTACATTTTTATTCATACTGACGTCCCTTTGCTTGGGGACGTTGCTTTTTGTTTTGTGCGAGCAGGTACAGGCAGGGACTCTAATCGACCCACCTGCTAGGATTCAGGTTCAGCTGTGAGTTGGTAAGCTCCATCTTATCATGGGGCTATCAGATGATGTATACTTTTGTTGTACAATTATGGGTATAGTCGGGACCTTGTCCTGACAATGCTTATGTCACTCATAGAGGCTATTGTGGACACAATACTCTGGGTTTTCTTTTTGTATGTTTCAACCTCCAGCCAATAGTCTCGGCATGTATATATAGGTGTGTGTGTAAGTAGGTATGTTTTTGGTTATGGCCTCGTTGGCTATATAGTACATCTTTATTTTTTTTTCGGTTTGTCTACCATTGTTTGTATGGTAATTCTCTTTCAGGTCATGACCTCTAGGTCCTGGCTTCACTTTTTAGAGGTTGTGTTGCCCAATCTCTTTGCCTCACAAGTTTGGTTTAGCTAGTATGTTTCAGTGGATAACTTGATGTATTAGGGTATCGAGTGCCAGTTACACCCCCTATTTCGGGGAGTGACAATATCATAGTCACCCATGTATATCGTGCTTGTCCATATTGTTTATGGGTTTTCATACTTGGGCTAATTTGGTTATTTTGGATATGACTGACTTTCATATAATTTTAGGAATGACTTAGTTGTCCTCCTATTATGATGTGCTTAATTGTAGTGCTAAGCTTGTGACTCTAGAGATCCCGGGTAGGGAAAAGTTAGAGTAAGAAGGGGTGTACAAGCGTAAGTCAGCTAAGATCATATCTTTCCTTCGGTCTAGGAAACTAAGGGGGAAGGGGTGTTTGGCATATTTGGTTCATATTTGGGATGTTGAGGCCGAGTCTTCCTTTATTGAGTTTATTCCTATAGTGTCTGAAATTAGAGAAGAGTTTCCTACCGATTTTCCTGGTATGCCTCCAGATAGAGATATAGATTTCTGCATTGACTTGGAACCTGGTACTCGCCCCATCTCCATTTTTCCTTATCGCATGCCTCTGGCAGAGTTAAGAGAGCTTAAAGCTCAAATTCAAGAGCTTCTTGATAAAGGTTTCATCGGCCCTAGTGCTTCCTCATGGGGTGCTCCGGTACTGTTTGTTAAGAAAAAGGATGGTAGTATGAGGATGTACATAGACTATCGACAATTGAATAGGGTTACCATTCCTAATTAGTATCCATTGCCTCAAATAGATGATCTCTTTGACCAGTTGTAGGGTGCATCAGTTTTCTCTAAAATTTATCTAAGGTCTGGTTACCCTCAGTTAAAGATTAAGCTTGAGGATGTACTAAAAATAGCATTCAGGACCCGTTGTGGGCACTATAAGTTTCTAGTGATATTGTTTGGGTAGACAAATACGCCTGCATCTTTCATGAGTTTGATGAATGATGTGTTCCAATCCTTCTAGGATTCCTTTATTATCGACTTTATTGACGACATTTTGCTCTATTCGAAGAGTAAGGAAGATCATGTTGACCATCTTGGTATTGTTTTGGGTGTCCTTGGTAGATAAAAGTTGTATGCTAAATTTTCCAAGTGTGAGTTCTGGTTGACTTCAGTTGCTTTTTGGGGGAATGTGGTTTAAACGGAATGGGTAATGGTAGATCCCCAAAAGATCAAAGCAATCAAGAATTGGGTTCGGCCTAGGTCGGTGATGGAAGTTATAAGTTTTGTAGGGCTCGCTAGCTACTATCGTTGGTTTGTGAAAATTTTTGCTTCTATCGCCATGCATGTGTCAAGGCTGACCAAAAGGGAGGTACCTTTCGAATGGGCTGAAAAATGTGAGGAGAGGTTTAAAAAGCTCAAGAATCTTTTGACCACATCAACTATTCTAGCACTGTCGATGGAAGGTAAATATTTCATTGTTTATTGTGATGCTTCACATTCAGGTATGGGTATTGTGTTAATGCAGGATAAGAGTATCATAGCTTATGCAGCACGGCAGTTGACGGTGCATGAGAGGAACTACCCGATGTGTGATTTGGATTCGGCAGCGGAAGTGTTTGCCATTAAGATCTTGCGGCATTACCTTTATGGTGTCAAGTATGAGGTGTTTACCGACCATTGTAGTCTAGAACATATAATAAATGAAAAGGACATAAATTTGATACAGCGAAGGTGGATGGAGTTATTCAAGGATTGTGATGTTACCATCCAGTATCATCCAGGTAAGGCTAACGTGGTGGCAGACACATTAAGCCAAAAGGCGGTGAGTATGGGTAGTCTAGCTTACTTAGGTGTATCCAAGCGACCTTTGGGGAAGGAAGTTCATACCTTGGAGTCTAAGTTCATACGGTTGGGCATCTCAAAAAAGGTGAGGTGTTAGCTAGCATTGAGTTAAGTCCTACATTCATTGAGGAGATCAAGGACAAACAGTTTGAGGATTAGAGTTTGAATGAGCTCAGAAAGAAGACACTGCCTAGCACGACACAACATACGACTGTTGATGCGGGAGGTGTGCTCAGTTTAAAAGGAATAATTTGTGTTCCCCAAATGGATGACTTGATTCAAAAAATGTTGACAGAATCCCATGGTTCGCGGTATTGCATACATCCGGGTGTGACAAAGTTGTACCGAGATTTGAAATGACATTATTGGTGGCCTGGCGTGAAGAAAGACATAGTTGAGTTTATGTGTAAGTGCCAAAACTGCAAACAACTAAAGTATAAGCACTGGAAGCCGGCAGGTTTGCTTCAGCGAATGCCAATTCTGAAATGGAAAAGGGAAAGGATATCTATGGATTTCGTGGTTGGTCTCCCCAAGACCTTGGGAAAGTTTGACTCCATTTGGGTAGTGCTTGACAGACTGACAAAGTCATCCCACTTCATTCCAGTTAGAGTAGACTATAATGCGCAGCAGTTGGGTAAGGTATATGTGAAGGAGATATTAAGGCTACTCGGAGTGCCCCTTTCTATCATTTCGGACCGTGGTACGCAGTTCACATCCAAGTTTTGGGGAAAATTGCATGAGGACTTGGACACTCAACACACTTTTAGCACAGCCTTTCATCCGCAAATGGACAGACAATCATAAAGAACTATTCAAGTGTTAGAGGACATGCTGAGGGCATGGGTGATTGACTTTGGAGTGCATTGGGACAAGTTCTTACCTTTGTGTGAGTTCTCCTATAATAACAGTTACCACTCCAGCATTGACATGACACCGTTCGAGGCACCTTATGGCAGGGGATGTAGATCACCCAGAGGATAGTTCGAGGCTGGAGATGTAAAACCTTTCTGAGTTGATTTGGTAAAGGATGCTCAGGATAAGGTAAGAACCATCCAAGCTAAGCTTCTAGCAGCCCAAAGTCGACAGAAAAAGTATGTAGACCGTAAGGTAAGAGACATGACAGTTCAGACTGGTGAGAAAGTTCTTCTTAGAGTGTAACCCATAAAAGGGGTGATGAGATTTGACAAGAATGGCAAGCTTAGTCCTCAATATATCGTAACATTTGAGATTCTTGAATGTGTTGGGCTAGTGGCTTATAGGTTGGCTTTACCGCCTAGAGTATATGGAGTCCATCCAGTGTTTCATGTGTCCATGTTGAAGAAGAATCACGGTGATGGGGATTACATCATAAAATAAGACTCAATTTTGTTAGAAAAGGACCTTTAGTATGAGGAAGAACCGGTTGCAATTATTGTTCACGATATCTGAAAGATAAGGACAAAGCAGATAAAGTCCGTGAAAGTTCAATGGAAGCATCGTCCGGTTGAGGAAGCTACTTTGAAAATCAAGAAGGATATGCGAGACACAAGATCTCCAGTTGTTCAACGATTCAGATACTACTCTACTCTTACTTTAGCCAATTTTTCCTATTTTATCACTCTGGGACGAATGAAGGGTAAATTGGTATCTTTTATAAGGTACTGTTTCCATCATTATGGAAAAGCTAATGGGGAAAGAATTTGGGCCGGAAAACTTTTGAGAAGTGACTTGGGAATTCCTAGCCCTGTCTAGATTTAGACGAAATCTAAGTCAGGTGAGTTCTAGGGAAATCTGGTAATGATTGGTGATTTGATTATGAAATTGATCACATGAGTGGATAGCCAAGACGTTAGGCAGCTTTACAGAATCGAATTTGGGCGAGTAGAACTCCCAAAACTAATCTTAGCGTTAACGGGTAGTTTTTGAACGTCAAGGGTTGAAGTTGTGTTCCGAAATGGGAGTTTGGAACTCAAATTTTGACTTTTTGTCTCTGTGCAAGCTGCCTTGGCGGGGTAAGCTCCGCCAGGGCAGGGCCACTGTGGCGGGACAATTGTGACTTCAATCCGTTAAAAACCCCAAAATTGTTATTTTCTGCAACCCTCCGTTCTTGAGAGCTAATAAATGACCCAGGGCATGTTCTTGACAGTTTTCAAAATTTTCTAACACTAAAGGTAAGATTATTACTCTTCTAATGTGTAATTTGATTAGTAGAAAATATCTCTAGGCTCATGACTCAGGCTCAGCAGGTCGAGGGAGATAAGCTTTGGGAATAGGCTAAAGATAATAAGAAGGCTAGGACAGGAAACTATGAGTATTCTCAACAGAAATCTGGTGGTGGAAATCGCTCTTAGTTTCAGCATAAGTCTTCAACTAGAATACCTTCATCAGCTAGTGTTCCATATTCCATGTTTCGATAGGATCAGAAAGGTATGGCATCAGGCTCTTAGTCACAAGGGAGTACTTCAGGCACTAGAACATACCCAACTTGTCCAAAGTGTGGTAAGAACTTTCTGGGAGAGTGTTTTAAGGGAAATGAAGGATGTTTTGGGTGTGGTCAGTCTGGTCATAGGTTGAGAGATTGTCATTCTTTTAAGTAGGATCAAAGAGGCAATAATGGTAGGGCTCAGTCTAAAACTTCTGTAGCATCAGCCGGTCGCCTGACTCAGCAGGGTAACTCATCTGGTACGGGTGGCGGTCAATGCCAAAACAGGTTGTATGCTCTTTAGGCTCGCCAAGATAAGGAAGATTCTCCTTATATAGTCACCGGTATGTTACAAATCTTTAACTTAGATGTTTATGCTTTGTTAGATCTAGGGGCTACTCCTTTCTTTGTAACACCTTATATTGCAGTCAACTTCGATGTTAGTCCAGAAACTCTCTCAGAACCTTTCTCAGTGTCCACTCCAGTCGGTGACCAGTTATAGCTAGACAGGTATACAGAAATTACCCTGTCACAGTCTCTCAGAAAGTCACCTAAGGAGATCTTGTAGAGTTAGAATTGTGAGATTTCGATATCATTCTAGGCATGGATTTGTTACATTCCTGTTATGCCTCAGTTGATTGAAAAACTAGAATCGTTTGTTTTCAATTTCCAGATGAACCAATCTTAGAATGGAAGGGTAGTAGCTTAGTGCCTATGGGTCGATCCATTTCTTACCTTAAGGCTAGAAAGATTATCCTAAGGTTTATCTCTATCATCTAGTTCGGGTTAAGGATTCAAGCTACGAGACCCCAATTCTTAAGTCAGTTCCAATAGTTAATGAGTTCCCAAAACTGTTTCCAGAAGATATTTTTGGAGTTCTTCCTGAAAGGAAAATCGACTCTGGAACTGATCTCCTTCCAGATACCCAACCTATTTCTATTCCTTCTGACAAAATGGCTCCAGCTAAGCTTAAGGAATTGAAAGAGTAGTTGAAAGACCTTCTAGATAAGGGCTTCATCAGACCCAATATTTCCCCATGGGGTGCACCTGTGTTGTTCATGAAAAGAAAGATGGTTCTCTCAAGATGTGTATTGATGATATACAGTTGAACAAAGTCACAATCAAGAATAAGTATCATATCCCTAGGATTGATGACTTGTTTTACCAACTTCAAGGTGCTAGTCATTTCTCGAAGAGAGACCTCAGATTCAGTTATCATCAGCTCAGAGTCAGAGATAGTGACATTCCGAAAATAGCCTTCAGAACTCGGTATGGCCATTATGAATTTGTAGTTATGTCATTTGTAACCAATGCTCCTGTAGCTTTCATGGATTTCATGAATAGACTGTTCAACCAGTATTTGGACTTGTTCGTTATCGTCTTTATTGATGATATCCTCATTTACTCTAGGAATGAGGAAGAACATAATACTCATTTGAGGGTTGTCCTGCAAACTCTCAAAGATCGTCACTTATGCGTTAAGTTTAGCAAATGAGAGTTTTTATTGCAATTTGTTGCTTTCCTTGGTCACATAGTGTCTAGTGGAGGAATCCAAGTGGATTCTCAGGGGAAAAAACCAATGAAACAACAGCCCAGACCCATCTCTCCTATAGATATAAGAAGTTTCGCGGGTTTGGCTGGTTATTACAGAAGGTTCGTGGAAGGATTTTCATCCATAGCTTTTGCATTAACTAGGTTGACTTAGAAAAATGTTATGTTTCAATGGTCAGATGATTGTGTGAAAAGCTTCTCAAAACTAAAAACTAGGGTGTCTAGAACTCCATTTTTTACTCTTCCAGAGGGTTCAGATGGTTATGTTATCTATTCTGATGGACATAGAGTCAGCCTAGGTTGTTTGTTGATGCGGCGAGGTAAGGTTATAGCTTATGCTTCTAGACAGCTTAAGTTGTATGAGAAGAACTATCTCACTCTTCACCTCGAGCTTGCAGAAGTAGTGTTTGCAATTAAGATTTGGAGACATTACTTGTATGGTGTTCACTTAGATGTGATCATAGACCATTAGAGCCTTCAGTATGTGTTAACCTAGAAATTGTTGAATCTTCGCCAGAGGAGATGGCTTAAGTTCCTCAAAGACTATAATATGAATATTCTTTATCATCATGGTAATGTAACACCCTGCACCTAGAAATAGCTAGAACTAGAAAGAGTCATTTTTGGGAAGAATGAAAATCTGGAAATTTGACAAAATTAAAGTATGAGTTTTGGGTCAAGTTCTAACGACCATAACTCCTAGCTCAATATGAGTTAGGTGTTAGACAAGATATCATAGGAAATATCTTTGAATTAGCTTTCCAACGCCATGAAGTTTGTGCAATTTTGAGTTTGTATGAGGGTGATAGGGCATTTGAAGTTGGGTTATGTAGAAAAGGAAAGTCAAAATCGGATTTTAAAGGGGTATTTTGGTCTTTTCATTACCCAATTAATTAAATTCAATTTTTGTATATTATTTGGGTTCTAAACTGAGTTAGTTCAGTTGATAATTATGCTACGGCTTAGAGAGAAGAAAAAAAAGAGGAAAGTTCAAGATTTGTCAAGAGCTTGTATGTTTAGTTGTGGATTTCGCCAAGGATTCAATCCCACGAAGTATGTGAGTTCACATAGCATTGGGTTTGTTCACCCACGCGCAAAACATGTTTATTTTAGTATGATTTTCATCCTAAAAGATTGAGACTTTAATGTTCTTCAGTTGTGTTCTTGAATTGCTTTCGTTCTTGAATTTGGGATGATATTGAGGAGTTCTTGAGAGTTTAAGGTCAATTTTAGAGTTGTGTTTGATTAGATTCTTGTGTACATATGTTGGCTATCTGAATCTAAAGAGGAATTGAGAAAAAGAATTGAATCTTGGTGAATTGGGGTTAAAAATCAAAAGAGGAACAAGTCGGGGCAAATCTAGGTACCAAGTCTGCGTCACAGACTTGTTCCTTATGATTTGAAAAATGTTCTCCGCATCGCAGAGTTGTCACGGACCATTGTGCTTATAAAATTATTTCGCGACCAAATATTTAAATGCATTTTCGCGTCGCGGACATGCTTCCAAACAATGATTTCTTGTTCTTTTCTCTTGTTTAACTATCTAAAAACTCTCCGAAACATCATGCGATCTTTCCTATCACAAATCACAATCCTTGAATCCATAATTCAATTCAAGGAAATTTAAGAGTCAAGTCAAGAATAGTTAAGAGCCAAGTCAAGAGAAGTTCATAGAGTCTTCCAAAAGTCTTTTACAAATGTTTTAACTTTGTTTTAAGACTTGAGTTTTGAGTTGAGTAAAGAGTAAAGTTTGAAGTTCATTTCTTCAAAAGAGTATATCGGGACTATGTATTTTGAAAGAGTAAAATGTTTTCACATTTAAAAAAGAAAGGAAACCTTGATTTCCAAAAGAACCTTTGAGCTAGTTTTCAGTTAAAGAGTAAATGCTTTCATAATTAAGCAAGAAAGGAAACTTTGATTTCCAAGAGGAGCCTTGGAGCTAAGTTTTGAGAAATTATCTCAAACCACAGAAAGAAGTATGATTTTAAACATAAGAGCTAGTATTATATTTTGGGAGTAGTATTGAGCACCAATATGTGGGAGAGTTTAGAAAACTCCCAGCCCCCATAAACAATGTAGCCACCATGGGTAGAAAAGGGTCATACTTTTTAGATAATTCCTTGGTGCCTTTTAGCATAGACTAGTGGATACACTCAGTATTCAGGTTCTATACCCTCGGCAAGGTATAGGATGGCCCAGGCAGTGGAAGGCCAAACGTTGTATCATCACAATAGCTCTTACATGATGGTTGTCAGTTAGAGAAACTCCCATAACTGTATTTTGTATTTTTATATATATTTCAGAGTTTATATTGTATCTTTGCATACACAGAGTATAATTGTATTTCTAAATAGACAGAGCTGATATCCATGATTTAAAAGTTTTTCTTTATATTGCATTTATGTCATTGCTTTATATTGAAATGAGTGAAGTTCAGTTCAGTTCCATTGAGGTAATACCAGGTTTGTTCTTTTAGTTTCTTTCAATCTTATTTCTTATTAAGTACTCCCCTCGCATACTCGTACATTCAATGTACTGACGCCATTTGGCCTACATTATTTTATGATGCAGGTACAGGTAACCAGGATCAGCATCCAGCGCATCGTTGATTCTAGTTGAGCTCCAGTGTTGTTTCTGAGCCTCCTTGCTTCCGGAGGATCCCTATTATTGCTTTCAATATTAGTTCATTCAGATGTCATTGGTGTTGTCCCAACATCCATCTCAATTATTAGAGGATGCATAGATTGTCAGTCAGTTAGTTCATTGTCACTATTTTATTATTGACTTATGTTTTGAGACTTCAATTGCCGTCTTGGCTAGTTTGAATGTTTTTTTAAGACATTCTATGTTTATTTCATAAGTTACTTATTTGAGACTATTTCTTGTGTTTAAGTCTTTTGTTGAATAAGTAAGCAAGGCCAAGGGTTCTATTGGGGATAGCAATGGTTCTCGAGTGCCAGTCCCACCCAGGGTGTAGGCTTAAGGCGTGACAAACTTGGTATCAGAGCACAGAGTTCAGGAGTCCTAGGGAGTCTATGTAGCCTTGTCTATAGAGTCCTAGTTATAGGTGTGAAGCATGCCACATCTATAATTAGGAGGCTGCAACACTTAGGAATTTTCTCACTTCTTTCGTATTCATTTCGTGTGATAGTGTTAATCTCTATAAAGTTTCCTTCTAACTTGTGCTTGCACGTGTCTTTATGATCTATGAAGAGCTGTCAGAGGATGTCCGACTACGAGAAATGTTGAACTATAGGAACAAGGGGTACCTAATGCACAAAAAGTTCAACCCTAAGGAGAGGTTACCAATGCCAAATTACGTGAAGCTATCCGGATGTTGAGCCTTGTTGTGACTAACCAAGCTGGGCAATAGAGAGGAAATCGACAGGAAGTGGCTGACACTTAAAGGATTTGTGAGTTCTTAAGGATTAATCCACCAAGCTTCACAAGTTTAAGTGTTACTGAGGATCCAGAGAACTTTGTTAAAGAGCTTCAGAAGGTTTTTGAGATCATGCATGTTTCTGATACTGAGAGAGTGGAACTAGATAAATACCAAATGAAGGGTGTCGCTAGAATCTGGTTCTATCAATGGAAGAAGAACTGAGCTGAGGGAGCACCACTTGTGAGTTGGGCTTGTTTTGAGAAGGCCCTTTTGGGGCATTTCTTTCCCTGAGAACCGAGATAGTCTAAGGTAGGAGAGTTCCTCACTCTTAAGCAGGAATCTATGAGCATTCATGAGTATAGTCTGAAGTTCACCCAACTTTCCTGCTATGCTCCGGAGGTGGTTACTGAAATGAGGAGTAGGGTGAGTTTTCTCGTTGCTGGGTTGTCTTGCATGTCAAGCAAGAAAGGCAAGGTAGCTATGCTGATAAGACATATGGACATAGCAAGGCTGATGATCCTTGTGCAACAAGTTGAGGAGGGCAAGCAGAGTTATAGAGAAAAGTTTAAGAATAAGAGGGCTAAGTCATCAAGGAATGAGTTCGGGCAGCAAAAGAGTAATGCGAACCGGTCTTTCTTCCAACAGAAACATAAGGGACCTACTCCATCATATACTAGTGCACCTTAACCAAAGAACAAAGGTGAGTACAATAGTCAGAATTGCATAGCCAAACCTGCCTATTCTTAGGGTAGTATGGTAGTATGGCTAAAAGGGGTAGTAAGCCTCATGTATGTGCTAACTGTTGTAGGAACCACTCATGGATGTGTCGTGATGGCTCCTCTAGTTGCTTCAAGTGTGGCCAGAATAGTCATTTTATGCGAAAGTGTCCAAAGAACAAGCAGGGTAATGGTAATGGGGGCAATAGGGCCCAGTTTTCTTTAGTTGCTCCACTAGAAAAAGTTGCATCTAGAGGAGTTACTTTAGCGGCAGGCAGAGGACGAAACCGTTTGTATTCTATCACGAGTCGCCAAGAGTAAGAGGATTCGCTAGATGTTGTCACTGTATGATCCAAGTCTATAACTTTGATGCTTATGCTTTGCTAGATTAAGGAGAAAGTTTATCCTTTGTAACTACGTTTATTGCGATGAATTTTAATATTCTTCCTTAAAAAATTATTAAGCCCTTCAGTGTTTCCACACCCGTTGGTGAGTCTATTCTATCAGAGAGAGTCTATGGTTATTGTCCCATTTCTGTCAATCACAAGAGCACCATGGCTGATTTTAGTTGAGTTAGACAAGGTAGATTTTGATATCATTCTTGGTATGGACTGGCTTCATAACTGTTATGCCAAAGTTGATTGCAGAACTTGAGTTATCAAGTTTCAGTTTCCAAATGAGCCAGTCTTAGAGTGGAAAAGTAGTTCAGCAGTGCCTAAGGGTCATTTTATTTCATACCTTAAGGTAAGAAAGTTAGTTTCCAAGGGGTGTGGTTATCACTTAGTCCGAGTTAATAACTCTAGTGTTGAGATACCTCAAATTCAATCAGTTCAAGTAGTAAAAGAGTTTCAAGAAGTCTTTCCAGATGATCTTCCCGGAGTCCCTCCTTAGACAGAAATAAACTTTGGTATAGATATTCTTCCTGATACTCATATATATCTATTCCGCCATATTGATTGGCACCAGCATAGTTGAAATAATTGAAGGAGCAGTTGAAAGAAATCCTAGAGAAAGGTTTTATTCGACAAGTGTCTTACCTTAGGGCGCTCCGGTCTAATTTGTGAGAAAGAAGGACGGTTCCCTTAGGATGTGTATAGATTGATGTCAGTTGAACAAGGTTAACATCAAGAATAAGTATCCTCTTCCGAGAATTGATGATCTCTTCGATCAACTTCAGGGTGCCACTTGTTTCTCTAAGATAGACCTCAAATCTTGCTACCATCAGTTATGGTCATTATGAGTTTATGGTCATGTCGTTCGGTTTAACCAATGCACCTGCAATGTTCATAGACCTTATGAATAGAGTATTCAAGCCTTATTTAGATATGTTTGTCATCGTGTTCATTGATGACATTCTAATCTATTCGAGGAATGAGGAGGATCATGGTATCCATCTAAGAATAATTCTCCAAACTCTAAAGGATAGAGAGTTGTATGCCAAGTTCTCCAAGTGTAAGCTTTGGCTTTAGTCTGTGGCATTTTTAGGCCACATTGTTTCCGGTGATGGAATTGAAGTTGACACTCAGAAAATAGAGGCTGTGCAGAATTGGCATAGACCCATATCTCAAACTGATACGAGGAGTTTCTTGGATTTTGCTGGCTATTATAGAATGTTCGTAGAGGGGTCCTCATCGATTTTGTCCCCTTTGACCAAGTTGACTCAAAAAACAATGAACTTCCAATGGTCTGAACCTTATGAGAAAAGCTTTTAGGTATTGCAAAAGAGGTTGACTACTGCCCCAGTATTGACCCTACGAGAGGGTACACAAGGCTTTGTAGTATATTGTGATGTGTGCAGAGTTTGTTTGGGTTGTGTGTTAATGTAGAATGGCAAAGTCTTAGCTTATGCCTCCAGATAGTTGTATGTTCATGAGAGGAATTACCCAACCCATGATCTAGAGTTGGTTGCTGTAGTATTTGCTTTGAAAACATGGAGGCATTATCTTTATTGTGTTCATGTGGATGTGTTCACCGATAACAAGAGTCTTCAGTATGTGTTTAATTAGAAAGAGCTTAATCTCAGACAGAGGAGGTGGTTAGAGTTACTCAAGGATTATGACATGAGTATTCTATATCACCCGGGTAAGGCTAATGTTGTTGTTGATTCCTTGAGCAGGTTGTCTATGGATAGTACCGCCCATTTTGACGAAGATAAGAAAGAGCTAATAAGAGATGTGCATAGACTTCCACGATTAGGAGTTCGACTAATGGATTCCACAGAAGGAGGATTAGTGATGATGAATGGGGTGAATCATCATTAGTCTCAAAAGTGAATGAGAAGCAAGACCAAGACCCTATTTTGCTTGAATTGAAGGAAAATGTTCATAAGAAAAAAGTATTGGCTTTTGAACAAAGGGGGATGGTGTATTGAGGTATCAAGGTAGATTGTGTCTACCAAGGGTGGATGAACTCCAAGAGAGAATCATTGAGGAAGCTCATAGCTCCAGATATTCTATCCATCCGGGTTCCACAAAGATGTATCGTTATTTGAGAGAAGTTTATTGTTGGAGTAGTATGAAGAAGGGCATTGCAGAGTTTGTTGCTAAGTGTCCGAATTGTCAATAAGTTAAAGTAGAGCACCAAAGGCCCGGTGGTGTGGCTCAGAATATAGAATTTCTAGAATGGAAGTGGGAGATGATAAATATGGACTTCATTACTAGGTTCCCATGGTCTCGCAGGCAGCATGATTCTATTTGGGTGATTGTTGATCCAATGACAAAATCAGCTAACTTTTTGCCGGTAAAGACTATCCATCAATAGAGGACTATGCCAAGTTATAAATTAAATAGGTAGTAAGACGTCATAGAGATTCGGTCTCCATTATTTCAGACAGAGGTGTGCAATTTACTACACAGTTTTGGAAGTCATTCCAGAAAGGCTTGTGTTCAAAAGTGAACTTAAGTACTGCTTTTCATCCTCAAATAGATGGTTAAGCAGAGCGCACTACCAAGACTTTAGAAGATATGTTGCAGGCCTGTGTGATTGATTTATAATGTAATTGGGATGATCACCTACCTCTCATTGAGTTTGCTTACAACAATAGTTACCACTGTAGCATCTAGATGGCTCCTTATGAAGCCCTTTATAGGAGAAGATGTGAATCTCCTATTGGACGGTTTGAAGTTGGTGAAGTTGGGTTGATAGGACCAGACATAGTTCATCAAGCTATGGAAAAGGTGAAATTCATTCAAGAGAGGTTGAAGACAACGCAAAGTCATTAAAAATCCTATACATATGTTAGGAGAAAAGACTTAGAGTTCGAAGTAGATGATTGGGTTTACTTGAATTTTTCACCAATGAAGGGTGTTATGAGATTTGGTAAGGAGGGGAAACTTAGTCCCCGGTATATTGGCCCTTACAGAATATCCAAGAGGATTGGCAATGTAGCTTATGAGTTGGAGCTACCACAAGAGTTAGCAGTAGTCCATCCGGTGTTGCACATCTCCATGTCGATAAAGTGTGTGGGCGATCCATCATTGATCATACCAACTAAAGATATTGGAATCAATGATAGCTTATCTTGTGGGGATATTCCTGTTCAGATTCTAGATCTCCAACTTCGCAAGTTCAGAACAAAAAAGATAGCATCAGTCAAAGTTCTTTGGAGGAACCAGTTTTTGAGGAAGCTACTTGGGAAGATGAGGAATATATGAAGAAGAGATATCCACATCTCTTCGAATCGGGAGAATTCCCAAATTAAGGACCTAATTTTCTTCTTAGTATTTATTAATTTTTGTTCTTGATGTGTTAGATTTGCTTGTTGGGTGTTTGAGCTGAATGTTAGATGTTACACTCTTAGCCTACAAAGAGTAATCTCATTCGAGGACTAATGTTCCCAAGGAAGAGATATTTTAACACCCCGCAACTAGAAATAGCTAGAATTAGAAAGAGTCATTTTTGGAAAGAATAAAAATCTAGAAATTTGACAAAATTAAGTATGAGTTTTGGGTCAACTTCAAACGACCATTACTCCTAACTCAGGATGATTTAGGTGTTTTACAAGATACCGTATGAATGATCATTGAATTATCTTTCCAACGCCGCTAAATTTGTGGGATTTCGAGTTCGTATGAGGGACATATTCCCATTTATTGTCGGGATGTCTAGATAAGGACAGTCAAAACCGGATTTTAAAAGGGTAGTTCGGTCTTTTCATTACCTAATTAATTAAATTCGATTTTAGTAAATTATTTGGGGTCTAAACAGAGTTAGTTCAGTTTATGCAATAGAGAATTACTCTCGAGTTTTGAGAGATGAAAAAAAAAGAGGAAAGGAGAAGAAAAGTTCAAGATTCTTCAAGTTTTTGCAAGTTTGGTTGTAGATTTCGCCAAGAATTCAATTCTACGAGGTATGTGAGTTCACATAGCATTGAGTTCATTCACACACGCCCTAAACATGTTTATTTCAGTATGATTTTCGTCAGAAATGATTGAGACTTTGATGTTCTTGAGTTGTGTTCTTGAATTTCTTTCGTTCTTTAATTTGTGATGAGATTAAGGAGTTCTTGAGAGTTGAAGGTCGATTTTAGAGTTGTGGTTGATAAGATTCTTGTGTACATATGCTGGATATCTGAATCTAAAGAGGAATTGAGAAAAAAAATCAAATATAGGTGAATTGGGGTTAGAAAACAAAGCAGGAACAAGTCGGGCACATCAGGGTACACGGTCCGGGTCGTAGACCTGTTCCTCAGGATTTGACGAATGCTCTCCGCATCGTGGAGTGATCACAGACCGTTCCGCGACAAAATGCTTAAATGAATCTCTGCGTCACAGACTTGCTTCCAGACAGTGATTTCTTGATCTTTTCTCATGTTTAACTATCTAAAAACACTCCTAAACATCATGAGATCTTTCTTATAACATATCACAATCCTTGAATCAATAATTTAATTCAAGGACAGTTAAGAGTCAAGTCAAGAGAATTTAAGTGCCAAGTCAAGAGAAGTTCGTAGAGTCTTCCAAAAGTCTTTTAAAAATATTTTAACTTTGTTTTAAGACTTGAGTTTTGAGTTAAGTAAAGAAAAAAGTTTGAAGTTCATTTCTTCAAAAAGTATATCCGGATGTTGTATTCCCAAAGATTAAAATGTTTTCACATTTAAAGAGGAAAGGAAACTTTGGTTTCTAAAAGAGCCTTCGAGCTAGTTTTTAGTTAAAGAGTAAATGCTTTCGCAATTAAGCAAGAGAGGAAACTTTGATTTCCAAGAGGAGCCTTTGAGCTAAGTTTTGAGCAATTATCTCAAATCACAGAAAGAAGTATGTTTTAAACATAAGAGCTAGTATTATATTTTGGAATTAGTATTGAGCACCGATATGGGGGAGAGTTTAGATAATTCCCAACCCCCATAAACCATGTAGCCACCATGGGTAGAAAAGGTGCAAACTTTTTAGATGATTCCTTAGTGCTTTTTAGCATAGACTATTGGATCCACATAGTATCTTTGTTCTACACCCTCAGAAAGGTATAGGATGGCCCTAGTAGCGTGAGACAAAATGTTGTATCATCAAATTAACTCTTATGTGATGATTGTCGGTTAGAGAAACTCCCATAGCAGTATTTTGTATTTTTATATACATTTTAGAGTTTATATTATATCTTTTCATACACACAGAGTATTATTGTATTTCTAAATACGCCGAATTGATATCCAAAATATAAAAGTTTTTCTTTATATTGCATTTATGTTATTGCTTTATATTGAAATGAGTTCAGTTGAGTTAAGACCAAGTTTGTTCTTTCAGTTCCTTTCAAGCTTATGTCTTGTTTAGTATTCCCCTTGCATACTCGTACATTCAAATTTACTAATGCCATTTGGCCTGCATCATTTTATGATGCAGAAATAGGTAACCAAAATGGGCATCAAGCGCATCGTTGATTCTAGTTGAGCTCCAGAGTTGTTGGTGAGCCTTCTTGCTTCAGGTGAATCCATTTTATTGCTTTCACTATTTAGATAATTAGGATGTTGTGGGTCTTGTCCCGAAATCCATCTCACTTATTAGAGGATTCATAGATAGTCGGCCAGTTAGTTCATTTGTCACTATTTTATTACTAGCTTATCTTTTGAGACTTGAGTTGCCATCTTTTCTAGTTTGAATGTTTCTTTTAAGACATTCTATGTTTGTTTCATATGTTTATTACTTTAGAATATTTATTATATTTAAGTCTTCCACTGAGTAAGTGATGAGTTCACAAATTTGACTCATTTAGGGCTTTATTTTGATATAAATAGTGTCCTCAAATTCTTATTTTATCTCAATATCTGATGAAAAATCTTAAGTTTCAGGTATTTGAAGTTTTTGATGGAAGCATGGGCACTTAGGCGCAAAAAGGAACAAAAAGGCTGAAAATAACGAAGAAGTTGAAGCATGAACATCGCCAAGAGCCTTTGGCGATTCGCCGAAAGGACATACTCCGCCCTTTGTTCTAGTATGCGAAGCCCTAAAGGAAAAGGATCAAAAAGGCGATGTAAGGAGCTGTCGCTGCTTCGCCGAATAGTTCCGCGAAGCAATACTATACCGCCCAATGGCCCAGAACATGAAGATGCTTAAGGGAAGCATGAAACGGCGATGAAACAAAAGAAGGGTGAGTCGCCAGTCATTCAGTGGCATCGACTAACTTCACCGAAAGATCTGCTAGCGGTATTTCTGGAGTCTATAAATACTAAACTTGTTATTAATTTTCAAGTTCCGAACCATTATTATTATTTTCAGAATAGAATAGTACATTTTTAGATATTTTCTCTCAAGTTTGGAGAGGGTTTTGTGGCAGACTTGAAGAGAGAAGGATTTCATCTTCCCCAAGTTGGAAGTGGGTCTTCTCCATTATTTTTCCTTTGCTTAAATCAAGGTTTAATTTCTTATACCCATTTGATTTTAGTATCATTTTAGGTGTATTTTGTTATTTCTTGATGTGTGGCTAAAATACCCTATTCTTGGGGTGTGATTTAGCAAATATGTGTTGATATTGTTGTTGGGTCTTGATTGCTAATAGGGTAGATGTATTTTAATGGTGATTTCACCTAGTGGTTGTGGTTTAATGTAATGGGTTTGTAGTTGCAACTACATAACCACCCATGTGTTTTTGACTTGCCCGAGAGGGAGGTCACGAAACCAAGACCACTAGACTGATGGCCTAAGAAGTGGGTCGACATGAGGTTCAAC